>NC_069503.1:623336363-623636363 GCF_027579735.1 Bombina bombina | reverse complement strand
TACACAAAGCATCATAAGCACCTGTCTGTGACACACAGCTCTTAGTGTGTGAGTGTCACGTGACAGCTGGCTCCCGCACACTAAGATCTGTGTGATCAAGAAGGCTATGGGCTGGCCTGTAGGTGGCACTGCAGTCAATGCAGTTTTAAAGTGGAAAGGGATTTGCCTATACTTTTATCTATCGCACTGCACAGCATGTGCAATAGATAGAAGTATAGGCAAACAGCCCTTTCCACTTTCAGCCTTAATAATTAAAAACTGAAATGTTAATGTTTTTAGTAAAATATGCTGTGGAGCCTGGGAGATTTTTTTTATTTTTATCAGCAAGAAAAGTTAAAAAATGTATATTTTTTTTTTATTTCTCACTTTTTTTTTTTCATCAGGGGTCAGGGGTTTCCAGGGTTTTTTCCACGGGGTTCACGTGCTCAAGTGCTCCTATAGAGGAGCCTCCACTGGATAAGGGACAGGGCCCGTCCCTTGCTTCTGCTTAAAACTATTTGTCTCTCCTTCTCTACTACAAATGTACTGATACTCCTTTATTTATACATAGTTATGACATTAGGAGACACAATATCTTTATTTATATTTAATATCCTTACTTAACATTACTGGTCCCCTGGGGGATCGGCCCCCCTATTATTTAGATTTCCAACTCCATTCCCTCAACTTCTTGCTAGCTCCGCCCCCTCTACTCTACCCTCCCCCCATCCCTTAATATTTTTTTAAGCCATTAAACTTTCATTTTAGGTGACGATAATAGATTCCTTCATCAATACTGTTTTATTCTGGTGATCTGCGGAACAATATAAGAATAGATTGACTTTACAGGTGTGTTATTGTTCGTTACTAAAAATTTAATTACACTCGACAGCAGTGCATTTATAGCACTAGAATTGAGCAGATAGTTAGAAATGAAAAACAATATGCAACTGTTTATATTAGAATAATATGTATACGCCTAGACAATACATGGACTATATCATGGTTGATGATTGCTATGCATATACTTTCAAAAGAACACATTTTATGTAAAATTGCATAAAAGGAACACAATGTTCTGCATTGTATTGATGTTGTATTATTTTTTTTAAAAAATAATGAAAATGTTTTGAAACAAAACAATATATCAGATGGATTTTCAAAACGATATTCGCATTTAGAGCTTGAGATATATATATATATATATATATATATATATATATATACATACATACATACATACATACATGGAATATGTATATAGAGGCGCTGGTCTTGAATCTCATGTGTATTGTGGTGCACACTGAAGAAAGAAACTTGACTTGTGATTTGCAGGAGTTAACAACAAAATAATGTGCAGTATACTCACTCCGAAAATTTCAGAGTTCAGCTTCTTCATAAGGATCTATATCCTGATTTTCCCATAATGTGCTTTAGTATCTGTAGACAATGGAAATTACACTGCAAGTGATTGTATCTTTAAATTTATATAAAGTGCAGTATACTCACTCCGAGTAATTCGGAATCCGGCTCCTCAAAATTGGTTGGTAACTTTGAAATACTTCCAGGAAAGGCAGCAAAAATACTTGTTATAGCAAGCAAATATTTATTAAACATATTTAAAAAGAACTTTTTTAGCTCTACGCGTTTCAACGACAGAATCGTCTTTTTCAAAGCAGTAAAAAACAATTGGAAGTTCCAATTGTTTTTTACTGCTCTTGAAAAAGACGATTCAGTCGTTGAAACGCGTAGAGCTAAAAAAGAGCTTTTTTAATATGTTTTAATAAATATTTGTTTGCTATAACAAGTATTTTTGCTGCCTTTCTTGGAAGTATTTCAAAGTTACCAACCAATTTTGAGGAGCCGGATTCCAAATTACTCGGAGTGAGTATACTGCACTTTATATAAATTTAAAGATACAATCACCTGCAGTGTAATTTCCATTGTCTACAGATACTAAAGCACATTATGGGAAAATCAGGATATAGATCCTTATGAAGAAGCTGAACTCTGAAATTTTCGGAGTGAGTATACTGCACATTATTTTGTTGTTAACGCCTGCAAATCACAAGTCAAGTTTCTTTCTTCAGTGTGCACCACAATACACATGAGATTCAAGACCAGCGCCTCTATATACATATTCCATATTCTACTCACAGTCCTGTTGGGAGAGACTGTTAGAAGGCTGCGGTCACCTAAGAGGGGAGTATTGTGCTCTATTCTAGTCATTCTGTACATTGTGTTGTTAACATCTAACATATCTGTATAGTTTTTGTAATTATCCTATATACATACATACATATCTCACTATAAATAGATATAGCAGTCCAAAAATCATCACATATATAAGGAAATATTTATTTAGAAATAAATAGAAACATATTCTGTTACAAAACATTTTTGCCATATGAAATATTCAGATTTTCACGTACACTTTTCAAGGAGAATACGTCATGGGCTTTGCGCAACATATTAGGGTTTTTGTATGTTTTTTTATCTATTTGTCTTCTCCATTGAGTTCCATGGAGAATACTTGAATGTGCACCCGATTTGGTTTAGATTATGTGGCGTAATGCGTGCGCAAAATAAGTTATTTTAGAACTTGTAATAGCTGCGCAACCCCAAATGCAAAAAAGCCATAACACGCATGGTGTTTTCACAACTGATTTGCCACGCGACTTGTAATCTTGCCCACAGTAAATACACAGTTAAACACTATATTAAATATGAATATTGCATAAGAATGAGTGTAAATGTTTTCTAAATACATTTAGATCTGTAAATAATTGGACACTGACACAATTTTCATAATTCTGGCTCTGTACGCCACAACAAGGGATTTAAAATGAAACAACCGAGATGTCATGCAATTGAAGTGCAGACTTTCATCTTTAATTCATGGGGTTGAACAAAAATATTGTATGAAATGTTTAGGAATTGCAAACATTTACATTTACATACAAACTCCCTTATTTCAGGTGCTCAAATATAATTAGACAAATTGACACAATCATAAATAAAATGCTCATTTTTAATACTTTGTCGAGAATCCTTTGTAGGCAACAACTGCTTAAAGTCTGGAATGCATGGACATCACAGAATGCTGTGTTAACTCCTTTGTGATGCTTCGCCAGGCCTTTACTGCAGCTATCTTCATTTGTTGTTTGTTTGAGTCTTTCTACCTTAAGTTTTCTCCTTAGCAAGTGAAATGTATGCTCGATTGGATTTAGATCAGGGGACTAAGCCATTGCAGAATTTTCCACTTCTTTGCCTTAAAAAACTCCTTGGTTGCTTTCACAGTGTGCTTTGGGTCATTGTCCATCTGTAAAGTGAAGCACCGTCCAAAACAACTTAGCTGAATTTAGCTGAATCTGAGCAGACAAGATATCCCTATACACTTCAGAATTCATCCGGTTGCTTCTGTCTTCTGTCACTTCATCACTAAATACTAGTGACCCAGTGCCATTGGAAGCCATGCATACCCATGCCATCACACTGCCTACACCATGTTTTATAGATGAAGTGGTATGCTTTGGATCATGAGCCGTTTGAAGCCTTCTCCATACTTTTTTCTTCCCGTTTTCTGGTACAGGTTGATCTTAGTTTCATCTGTCCAAAGAATGCTATTCCAGAACTGGGTTGGCTTTTTTAGATATTTTTTTGGCAAAGTCTAATCTGGCCTTTCTATTCTTGAGTCTTATGAATGGATGCACCTTGTGGTGAACCCTCTGTATTTGCATTTGTGAAGTCTTCTCTTTATGGTAAACTTGGATAATTATATGCCTACCTCCTGGATAGTGTTCTTCACTTGCCAGGATGCTGTGAAGGGGTTTTTCTTTACCAAGCAAAGGATCCTACGATCATCCACCACTGTTGTCTTCTGTGGGCGTCCAGGCCTTTTTGTGTTGCAGATATCACCAGTGCATTCTTTTTTTCTCAGAATTTACCAAACTGTTTATTTGGCCACTCCTAATGTTCCTGCTATCTCTCTGATTTTTTTTGCAGCCCAAGGATAGCCTGTTTCACTTGCATTGAGAGCTCCTTTGAAGACATGGTGTGGGTCCATAGCAACAGCTTCCAAATTCGAATGCCACACCTGGAATCAACTCTTACAGGCCCATTTATCAAAGGGCTTGCGGACCTGATCCGACACTGCGGATCAGGTCCGCAAGACCTCGCTAAATGCGGAGAGCAATACGCTCTCCGCATTTAACATTGCACCAGCAGCTCACAAGAGCTGCTGGTGCAACGCCGCCCCCTGCTGACTCGCTGATCGGGTTGATGTCCAGCGATTCCTGTCCGCCTGTTCAGAGCAGGCGGACAGGGTTATGGAGCAGTCTTTAGACCGCTGCTTTATAAGTTGTGTTTCTGGCGAGTCTGAAGACTCGCCAGAAACACGGCCCTTCAAGCTCCGTACGGAGCTTGATAAATGGGCCTGCAGATCTTTTACATGCTTAAATGATGATGAAATAACAAAGGACTAGCCAACACCTGTCCATGAAACAGCTTTTGAGTCAAATGTTCAATCACTTTTGGTCCCTTAAAAAGAGGGGGTTACATATTAACGAGCTGTAATTCCTAACCCCTTCCTCCAATTTGGATGTGAATACCCTCAAATTAAAGCTAAGAGATCGCACTTTTTTGCCCATTATTTAACTGTAACTTGAATTTATTTTGGTAAAAAGCAGAAAATAACAAAACTTGTGTCAGTATTCAATTATTTACGGACCTAACTGTATATGTCTATATATGTTTACATGTTTATATATGTCTGTAAATACATAACTACAAATATAAATACATAAATATATATGTACACACATGTCAACATATACACACATATACCCATTTAGACATGTATATAACGTTTTCTGCATTTTTAAAAAAAATATTTTTATTAGATAGTGTTATTATGAGTGTAACTACTTTTCAATGTATTTTTTATGTGTTTTGTGACAATTTTTTGTCTTGCGTAACAGTTAACCAGAGCTCTGAGGTTGCGGTAATTATTGTAGTGTAAATCATGATTGCACTTGCGCTCAATTTTACTTTCAACCCGATGTCGCTTACGCTTAACTTTTAGCGCGCCACTCGTAATTCGTCCCTATATAAGCAATGCAAAGTAACAAATTAACTACAAGCACAGTCAGATAAGCCAAAATTGAAAATGAAAGAATAATTTAAAAGAATTGTAAGACAAGCCCTAAAAAGTTTTTTTTCACTGTATAAATGTCAATAAAAATCTAAAAAGGAGATTATAGTACATTAAAATGTTGAAAGGATGTCATGATTTACAGTGATGAAGGGAAGGCTGTGGTGCTAAACCATTTATTTTTTTCAATATAAACTAGAGAGGAACTAATGGAGAGACATTGAACCATCTAGATTCAAGAACATACAAGCCCATATCAAAAACTGGGTTGTCTCCAGATTAACTCGGCATAAAAACTGGATAATATCTAAGTAAATAAAACTCCAGATGTAATACACCCAAGGGCTAAAAGGGACTATAGCACTGTCATAGCCAAAACCTCTAAATAGTACTCCAGGACTGGAGTAAAGCTAATATGGTGTCACTTTTAAAAAAACGGAAAGCAGGGCTGATCCAGGAAACTATAGACCAGTAAGGCTGAGATTGGCAGTGAGGAACATACTGTAAAAGATTATATTCAAAAGTATATTCGTGAAAACAAAATTATGAGTTCAAATCAACAGATTTATGAAAAATAGATCCTGTCCAACTAATCTAACTAGATGCTATGAGGAGAGAAGTAAAAATATAGATAAAGGTGAATCAGTTGATTTGATATACTTGGATTTTGCAAAGGCTTTTGATTCAGTGCCATATGAGAGATGATTGCACAAACTAAGTGGATGGCAATTGCTGATAATGGATCATACTTAGATTTTACAAAACTAATTAGTATGGTCCCCATACTAGGCCCTGTTGTTTTTATATTTTTAATAAATGATTTAGGAGAAAGGATTAAATAGCAATATCTCTATTTTTGCAGATAATTCAAACTTGTGTAAGATTATTAGGTCATTAAATATTAATATTTTACATTCCAATGTTCACAAAGCAGAACATATCTTTTTATTATTAAATACATATATACTGTATATCCTAAATATCGATTCCTATAGCTATATAGGTATGGATATGTATTTTACATGAACAGTATCATATATATATATATATATATATATATATATATATATATATATATATATATATATATATATTTAATAATAAATGTAAATTATTTTCTATGTGAAGAACAATGGAATGTATAATATGCAGTTTTCCCACCGGGTTTCGTAATTTCGATTTAACGTGGTCTGGTTAGCACAGATGAAAACATAGTAATCTTAAGGCATGTTATTGAAATATTACATATAAAGGGCCAGATTACTAGTGGAGCACAATATTGCGCTGACGTGAGCGTGATATTTGCTCACTGGAGCATTAACCAGCCACTATAATGGCTGGTTATTTAGCATGCGCCCGTAAAGTGTGTGCATATGTATTTATGTATTTATATGTGAATATATGTATTTACAACAGACAGATATACACATAGAAACACATAAATACATACCATACATATATAGACATATATATATAAGTGCATTGGAGCCCTTTGCAGTCAAGTAGAGAAAAACATGAAAAAAACATATTTATGCAATATTCATATTTAATAAAGGTTTGAATTATGTATTTTCTATAAATATTTCACATTCCAATGTTCTGCACAAAGCAGAATATGTTCAATGTATTTATAGATATTGATAGATATCTGAAGAAAAAACAGCACTCACTGTGCCATTTTGTAATCCGATGTGCCTCCCAAACAGTACATAGAACAAACAATCCACAGGGAGCACTTGCTGTATAATTTTCAATCCGTGATTTTAATGTGATGTAAAGGTTTTTGGGGTATTATCCCCGTCTTCAGAGATGTGAGTAACAAATGACCATTTTTTTACTCACATGTCTGAAGATGGGGGTTATACCCTGAAAAATTTACATCACATTAAAAGCATGGATTAAAAAGTATACGGCGAGTGCTCCCTGTGGATTGTTTATATATAGATAGAACAAACAATCCACAGGAAGCACTCGCCGTATCATTTTTTATATATAATTATATATAGGTATAGATATGTACAGATTTACATCTTTATAGATCTGTGCATACATATATATATATATATATATACCTATATATATGTACATATCTACACACACACACATATCTATCTATCTATCTATCTATCTATCTATCTATCTATCTATCTATTAGACATGTGCACGGCTAAAAAATTCGTTTAGTTTTTGGTTCGGATCGATTCGGACTTTTCGAATTTCGTTTCTGATCGAATCGGATTCGGCAAAATTTGAATAAATTCGTTTCGGATTTATTCGGATCCGAATAAATTCGTTTCGGATTTATTCGGATTCGTCTGAATTCGGTTCTATTCGGTTCCGAAATTCGGTATGTTTTAGTACACTAAGTCACTAACACCCATAAACTACCTATGAACCACTAAACCGAGGCCCCCCCACATCGCAAACCCTATAATAACATTATTTAACCCCTAATCTGCCGATCGGATATCGCCGCAACCTACATTATAGCTATTAACCCCTAATCTGCTGTCCCTAACACCGCCGACCCCTACATTATAGTTATTAACCCCTAATCTGCCCCCCCAACGTCCCCGCAATCTAACTACAAGTATTAACACCTAATCTGCCGACCCGATATCGCCGCCGCCTACATTATAGCTATTAACCCCTAATCTGGTGTCCCTAACACCGCCGACCCCTACATTATAGTTATTAACCCCTAATCTGCCCCCCCCAACGTCGCCGCAATCTAACTACAAGTATTAACCCCTAATCTGCCGACCCGATATCGCCGCCGCCTACATTATAGCTATTAACCCCTAATCTGGTGTGCCTAACACCGCCGACCCCTACATTATAGTTATTAACCCCTAATCTGCCCCCCCCAACGTCGCCGCAATCTAACTACAAGTATTAACCCCTAATCTGCCGACCGCAAATCGCCGCCACTATAATAAATGTATTAACCCCTAAACCGCCGCACTCTCGCCTCGCAAACACTATAATACATTTTATTAACCCCTAATCTGCCCTCCCTAACATCGCCGCCACCTACCTACAATTATTAACCCCTAATCTCCCGCCCCCAACGTCGCCGCTACTATAATAAGGTTATTAACCCCTAAACCTAAGTCTAACCCTAACACTAACACCCCCTAACTTAAATATAATTTAAATAAAACGAAATAAGTTTACTATAGTTAAATAAATGAATCCTATTTAAAACTAAATACTTACCTGTAAAATAAACCCTAATATAGCTGCAATATAACTAATAGTTACATTGTAGCTATCTTAGGTTTTATTTTTATTTTACAGGCAACTTTGTATTTATTTTAACTAGGTACAATATTTATTAAATAGTTAATAACTATTTAATAACTACCTAGCTAAAATAAATACAAATTTACCTGTAAAATAAATCCTAACCTAAGTTACAATTACACCTAACACTACACTATCATTAAATTAATTAAATAAATGAATCCTATTTAAAACTAAATACTTACCTGTAAAATAAACCCTAATATAGCTGCAATATAACTAATAGTTACATTGTAGCTATTTTAGCATTTATATTTATTTTACAGGCAACTTTGTATTTATTTTAACTAGGTACAAAAGCTATTAAATAGTTATTGACTAATTAATAGCTACCTAGTTAAAATAATTACAAAATTACCTGTAAAATAAATCCTAACCTAAGTTACAATTAAACCTAACACTACACTATCATTAAATAAATTAACTACAAGTACCTACAATTATCTACAATTAAATAAACTAAAGTACAAAAAACCCCCACTAAATTACAAAAAAAAACAAACACTAAATTACAAAAAATAAAAAAATATTACAAGAATTTTAAACTAATTACACCTAATCTAAGCCCCCTAATAAAATAACAAAGCCCCCCAAAATAAAAAAAAAATGCCCTAACCTATACTAAATTACAAAAGTTAACAGCTCTATTACCTTACCAGCCCTGAACAGGGCCCTTTGCGGGGCATGCCCCAAAGAAAACAGCTCTTTTGCCTGTAAAAAAAAACACAATCCCCCCCCCACATTACAACCCACCACCCACATACCCCTACTCTAACCCAAACCCCCCTTAAATAAACCTAACACTACCCCCCTGAAGATCTCCCTACCTTGAGTCGTGTTCACCCAGCCGGGCCGAAGTCTTCATCCGATGGGGCAGAAGAGGACATCCAGACCGGCAGAAGTCTTCATCCAAGCGGGGCAAGAAGAGGTCTTCCATCCATCATACAAGTACCAAAATACAAACAAACACTAAATTACCAAAAATAATAAAATATTACAATAATTTTAAACTACTTACACCTAATCTAAGCCCCCTACTAGCTATTAATATAGCTACAATATAACTAATAGTTACATTGTAGCTATTTTAGGATTTATATTTATTTTACAGGCAACTTTGTATTTATTTTAACTAGGTACAATAGTTATTAAATAGTTAATAACTATTTAATAACTACCTAGCTAAAATAAATACAAATTTACCTGTAAAATAAATCATAACCTAAGTTACAATTACACCTAACACTACACTATCATTAAATTAACTAAATAAATGAATCCTATATAAAACTAAAGACTTACCTGTAAAATAAACCCTAATATAGCTGCAATATAACTAATAGTTACATTGTAGCTATTTTAGCATTTATATTTATTGTACAGGCAACTTTGTATTTATTTTAACTAGGTTCAATAGCTATTAAATAGATATTGACTATTTAATAGCTACCTAGTTAAAATAATTACAAAAATACCTGTAAAATAAATCCTAATCTAAGTTACAATTAAACCTAACACTACACTATCATTAAATAAATTAACTACAAGTACCTACAATTAAATACAATTAAATAAACTAAACTAAAGTACAAAACCCCCCCCACTAAATTACAAAAAATAAAAAAATATTACAAGAATTTTAAACTAATTACACCTAATCTAAGCCCCCTAATAAAATAACAAAGCCCCCCAAAATAAAAAAATGCCCTACCCTATACTAAATTACAAAAGTTAACAGCTCTATTACCTTACCAGCCCTTAAAAGGGCCTTTTGCGGGGGCATGCCCCAAAGAAAACAGCTCTTTTGCCTGTAAAAAAAAAACACAATACCCCCCCCACATTACAACCCAACACCCACATACCCCTACTCTAACCCAAACCCCCCTTAAATAAACCTAACACTACCCCCCTGAAGATCTCCCTACCTTGAGTCGTGTTCACCAAGCCGGGCCGAAGTCTTCATCCGATGGGGCTGAAGAGGACATCCAGACCGGCAGAAGTCTTCATCCAAGCGGGGCAAGAAGAGGTCTTCCATCCATCAGAAAAGTACAAAAAAACAAACAAACACTAAATTACCAAAAATAATAAAATATTACAATAATTTTAAACTAATTACACCAAATCTAAGCCCCCTACTAGCTATTAATATAGCTACAATATAACTAATAGTTACATTGTAGCTATTTTAGGATTTATATTTATTTTACAGGCAACTTTGTATTTACTTTAACTAGGTACAATAGCTATTAAATAGTTAATAACTATTTAATAACTACCTAGCTAAAATAAATACAAATTTACCTGTAAAATAAAAACTAACCTAAGTTACAATTACACCTAACACTACACTGTCATTAAATTAACTAAATAAATGAATCCTATATAAAACTAAAGACTTACCTGTAAAATAAACCCTAATATAGCTACAATATAACTAATGGTTATATTGTAGCTATTTTAGCATTTATATTTATTTTACAGGCAACTTTGTATTTATTTTAACTAGGTACAATAGCTATTAAATAGATATTTACTGTTTAATAGCTACCTAGTTAAAATAATTACAAAATTACCTGTAAAATAAATCCTAACCTTAGTTACAATTAAACCTAACACTACACTATCATTAAATAAATTAACTACAAGTACCTACAATTAAATACAATGAAATAAACTAAACTAAAGTACAAAAAAACAAACACTAAATTACAAAAAATAAAAAAAATTACAAGAATTTTAAACTAATTACACCTAATCTAAGCCCCCTAATAAAATAACAAAGCCCCCCAAAATAAAAAAATGCCCTACCCTATACTAAATTACAAAAGTAATCAGCTCTATTACCTTACCAGCCCTTAAAAGGGCCTTTTGCGGGGGCATGCCCCATAGAAAACAGCTCTTTTGCCTGTAAAAAAAAAACACAATACCCCCCCCCACATTACAACCCACCACCCACACAGTGTTAATTTTGACGACAAATTTCAATTTAGTCTTAGTTTTAGTCTTTTGACTAAAATGCCATTTTAGTTTTAGTCGTATTTTAGTCATCTGAATTGTTTTAGTTTTAGTCTAGTTTTAGTCGACTGAATCTCCAGTAGATTTTAGTCGACTAAATCTCTAGTATCTACTGGAGATTTAGTCGACTAAAATCTACTGGAGATACAGAAGTGCAACTTTAAAATATAAAAAAAACAAAACTGTAAACTGTATTGGCTGTATTGCACATATTACCCAATATAAAAACTTTAACAGTTCTCTGTTAATAATTAAAACAAGTATCAAGTAACTCAACATAACAAAAAGTTTCTGCAGCTAGCACAGGCACAGCATAACTTAAATCCATACTCATGGGTTATGCTTATTTCTATAGGAAGAATCAATTGATTGTTCACAGATTCGAAACATTTTCGGCAACGAAATTATCACTGCTCTAGAACTTTGAAACAAATTATATAGTCCTGGAGTAAAGGTTTATTAACCTGATTTGATTTATGGTATTAAGGTTTGAACATGCAATACAGATTTAACAGATTTAACTGTTGTGGTATATAACATGTCTTTATTTATCTTAAAATTTAATAAAATTAAGTTTAGTAAATTTTACAAAAGAGCAGTAATTGGATAGGGATTGATTAACACCTTGCATAAAATGTTTTTGTCAGCAAATTTTGATTTAGTTTTAGTCATAGTCTTTTGACTAAAATGTCATTTTGATTTAGTTTTAGTCATAGTCTTTTGACTAAAATGTCATTTTGATTTAGTTTTAGTCATAGTCTTTTGACTAAAATGTCATTTTAGTTTTAGTCGTATTTTAGTCATCAGAATTTCTTTAGTTTTATAGTCATTTTAGTCTAGTTTTAGTCGACGAAATTAACACTGCACCCACATACCCCTACTCTAACCCAAACCCCCCTTAAATAAACCTAACACTACCCCCCTGAAGATCTCTCTACCGTGTCTTCACCCAGCGGGCCGAAGTCTTCATCCGATCGGGCAGAAGAGGACATCCAGACCGGCAGAAGTCTTCATCCAAGCGGGGCAAGAAGAGGTCTTCCATCCATCAGAAGTCTTGATCCAGGCGGCATCTTCTCTGTTCATCCATCCGGAGCGGAGCGGCAGCATCCTGAAGACATCCCACGCAGAGCATCCTCTTCTTTCTTGATCCGACGACTAAGTGACTGTACCTTTAAGTGACGTCATCCAAGATGGCGTCCCTTGAATTCCGATTGGCTGATAGGATTCTATCAGCCAATCGGAATTAAGGTAGGAAAAATCTGATTGGCTGATTCAATCAGCCAATCAGATTCAAGTTCAATCCGATTGGCTGATCCAATCAGCCAATCAGATTGACCTCGCATTCTATTGGCTGATCGGAACAGCCAATAGAATGCGAGGTCAATCTGATTGGCTGATTGGATCAGCCAATCGGATTGAACTTTAATCTGATTGGCTGATTGAATCAGCCAATCAGATTTTTCTTACCTTAATTCCGATTGGCTGATAGAATCCTATCAGCCAATCGGAATTCAAGGGACGCCATCTTGGATGACGTCACTTAAAGGTACAGTCACTTAGTCGTCGGATCAAGAAAGAAGAGGATGCTCTGCGTGGGATGTCTTCAGGATGCTGCCGTTCCGCTCCGGATGGATGAACAGAGAAGATGCCGCCTGGATCAAGACTTCTGATGGATGGAAGACCTCTTCTTGCCCCGCTTGGATGAAGACTTCTGCCGGTCTGGATGTCCTCTTCTGCCCGATCGGATGAAGACTTCGGCCCGCTGGGTGAAGACACGGTAGAGAGATCTTCAGGGGGGTAGTGTTAGGTTTATTTAAGGGGGGTTTGGTTTAGAGTAGGGGTATGGGGGTGGTGGGTTGTAATGTGGGGGGGTATTGTGTTTTTTTTTACAGGCAATAGAGCTGTTTTCTTTGGGGCATGCCCCGCAAAGGGCCCTGTTCAGGGCTGGTAAGGTAATAGAGCTGTTAACTTTTGTAATTTAGTATAGGGTAGGGCATTTTTTTTTATTTTGGGGGGCTTTGTTATTTTATTAGGGGGCTTACATTAGGTGTAATTAGTTTAAAATTCTTGTAATATTTTTTTATTTTTTGTAATTTAGTGGGGGGGGGGGGTTTGTACTTTAGTTTAGTTTATTTAATTGTATTTAATTGTAGGTACTTGTAGTTAATTTATTTAATGATAGTGTAGTGTTAGGTTTAATTGTAACTTAGGTTAGGATTTATGTTACAGGTAATTTTGTAATTATTTTAACTAGGTAGCTATTAAACAGTAAATATCTATTTAATAGCTATTGTACCTAGTTAAAATAAATACAAAGTTGCCTGTAAAATAAATATAAATGCTAAAATAGCTACAATGTAACTATTAGTTATATTGTAGCTATATTAGGGTTTATTTTACAGGTAAGTCTTTAGTTTTAAATAGGATTAATTTATTTAGTTAATTTAATGACAGTGTAGTGTTAGGTGTAATTGTAACTTAGGTTAGGGTTTATTTTACAGGTAAATTTGTATTTATTTTAGCTAGGTAGTTATTAAATAGTTATTAACTATTTAATAGCTATTGTACCTAGTTAAAATAAATACAAAGTTGCCTGTAAAATAAATATAAATCCTAAAATAGCTACAATGTAACTATTAGTTATATTGTAGCTATATTAATAGCTAGTAGGGGGCTTAGATTAGGTGTAATTAGTTTAAAATTATTGTAATATTTTATTATTTTTGGTAATTTAGTGTTTGTTTGTATTTTGGTACTTTTCTGATGGATGGAAGACCTCTTCTTGCCCCGCTTGGATGAAGACTTCTGCCGGTCTGGATGTCCTCTTCTGCCCCATCAGATGAAGACTTCGGCCCGGCTGGGTGAACACGACTCAAGGTAGGGAGATCTTCAGGGGGGTAGTGTTAGGTTTATTTAAGGGGGGTTTGGGTTAGAGTAGGGGTATGTGGGTGGTGGGTTGTAATGTGGGGGGGGGGATTGTGTTTTTTTTTTACAGGCAAAAGAGCTGTTTTCTTTGGGGCATGCCCCGCAAAGGGCCCTGTTCAGGGCTGGTAAGGTAATAGAGCTGTTAACTTTTGTAATTTAGTATAGGTTTGGGCATTTTTTTTTATTTTGGGGGGCTTTGTTATTTTATTAGGGGGCTTAGATTAGGTGTAATTAGTTTAAAATTCTTGTAATATTTTTTTATTTTTTGTAATTTAGTGGGGGGGGTTTTTGTAATTTAGTGGGGGGTTTTGTACTTTAGTTTATTTAATTGTAGATAATTGTAGGTACTTGTAGTTAATTTATTTAATGATAGTGTAGTGTTAGGTTTAATTGTAACTTAGGTTAGGATTTATTTTACAGGTAATTTTGTAATTATTTTAACTAGGTAGCTATTAATTAGTCAATAACTATTTAATAGCTATTGTACCTAGTTAAAATAAATACAAAGTTGCCTGTAAAATAAATATAAATGCTAAAATAGCTACAATGTAACTATTAGTTATATTGCAGCTATATTAGGGTTTATTTTACAGGTAAGTATTTAGTTTTAAATATGATTCATTTATTTAATTAATTTAATGATAGTGTAGTGTTAGGTGTAATTGTAACTTAGGTTAGGATTTATTTTACAGGTAAATTTGTATTTATTTTAGCTAGGTAGTTATTAAATAGTTATTAACTATTTAATAACTATTGTACCTAGTTAAAATAAATACAAAGTTGCCTGTAAAATAAAAATAAAACCTAAGATAGCTACAATGTAACTATTAGTTATATTGCAGCTATATTAGGGTTTATTTTACAGGTAAGTCTTTAGTTTTAAATGATTGGATCAGCCAATCGGATTGAACTTTAATCTGATTGGCTGATTGAATCAGCCAATCAGATTTTTCCTACCTTAATTACGATTGGCTGATAGAATCCTATCAGCAAATCGGAATTCAAGGGACGCCATCTTGGATGACGTCACTTAAAGGTACAGTCACTTAGTCGTCGGATCAAGAAAGAAGAGGATGCTCTGCGTGGGATGTCTTCAGGATGCTGCCGTTCCGCTCCGGATGGATGAACAGAGAAGATGCCGCCTGGATCAAGACTTCTGATGGATGGAAGACCTCTTCTTGCCCCGCTTGGATGAAGACTTCTGCCGGTCTGGATGTCCTCTTCTGCCCGATCGGATGAAGACTTCGGCCCGCTGGGTGAAGACACGGTAGAGAGATCTTCAGGGGGGTAGTGTTAGGTTTATTTAAGGGGGGTTTGGTTTAGAGTAGGGGTATGTGGGTGGTGGGTTGTAATGTGGGGGGGGTATTGTGTTTTTTTTTACAGGCAAAAGAGCTGTTTTCTTTGGGGCATGCCCCGCAAAGGGCCCTGTTCAGGGCTGGTAAGGTAATAGAGCTGTTAACTTTTGTAATTTAGTATAGGGTAGGGCATTTTTTTTTATTTTGGGGGGCTTTGTTATTTTATTAGGGGGCTTAGATTAGGTGTAATTAGTTTAAAATTCTTGTAATATTTTTTTATTTTTTGTAATTTAGTGGGGGGGTTTTTGTACTTTAGTTTAGTTTATTTCATTGTATTTAATTGTAGGTACTTGTAGTTAATTTATTTAATGATAGTGTAGTGTTAGGTTTAATTGTAACTTAGGTTAGGATTTATTTTACAGGTAATTTTGTAATTATTTTAACTAGGTAGCTATTAAACAGTAAATATCTATTTAATAGCTATTGTACCTAGTTAAAATAAATACAAAGTTGCCTGTAAAATAAATATAAATGCTAAAATAGCTACAATGTAACTATTAGTTATATTGTAGCTATATTAGGGTTTATTTTACAGGTAAGTCTTTAGTTTTAAATAGGATTAATTTATTTAGTTAATTTAATGACAGTGTAGTGTTAGGTGTAATTGTAACTTAGGTTAGGGTTTATTTTACAGGTAAATTTGTATTTATTTTAGCTAGGTAGTTATTAAATAGTTATTAACTATTTAATAGCTATTGTACCTAGTTAAAATAAATACAAAGTTGCCTGTAAAATAAATATAAATCCTAAAATAGCTACAATGTAACTATTAGTTATATTGTAGCTATATTAATAGCTAGTAGGGGGCTTAGATTAGGTGTAATTAGTTTAAAATTATTGTAATATTTTATTATTTTTGGTAATTTAGTGTTTGTTTGTATTTTGGTACTTTTCTGATGGATGGAAGACCTCTTCTTGCCCCGCTTGGATGAAGACTTCTGCCGGTCTGGATGTCCTCTTCTGCCCCATCGGATGAAGACTTCGGCCCGGCTGGGTGAACACGACTCAAGGTAGGGAGATCTTCAGGGGGGTAGTGTTAGGTTTATTTAAGGGGGGTTTGGGTTAGAGTAGGGGTATGTGGGTGGTGGGTTGTAATGTGGGGGGGGGGTTGTGTTTTTTTTTTATAGGCAAAAGAGCTGTTTTCTTTGGGGCATGCCCCGCAAAGGGCCCTGTTCAGGGCTGGTAAGGTAATAGAGCTGTTAACTTTTGTAATTTAGTATAGGTTTGGGCATTTTTTTTTATTTTGGGGGGCTTTGTTATTTTATTAGGGGGCTTAGATTAGGTGTAATTAGTTTAAAATTCTTGTAATATTTTTTTATTTTTTGTAATTTAGTGGGTTTTTTTTGTAATTTAGTGGGGGGGGGTTGTACTTTAGTTTATTTAATTGTAGATAATTGTAGGTACTTGTAGTTAATTTATTTAATGATAGTGTAGTGTTAGGTTTAATTGTAACTTAGGTTAGGATTTATTTTACAGGTAATTTTGTAATTATTTTAACTAGGTAGCTATTAATTAGTCAATAACTATTTAATAGCTATTGTACCTAGTTAAAATAAATACAAAGTTGCCTGTAAAATAAATATAAATGCTAAAATAGCTACAATGTAACTATTAGTTATATTGCAGCTATATTAGGGTTTATTTTACAGGTAAGTATTTAGTTTTAAATATGATTCATTTATTTAATTAATTTAATGATAGTGTAGTGTTAGGTGTAATTGTAACTTAGGTTAGGATTTATTTCACAGGTAAATTTGTATTTATTTTAGCTAGGTAGTTATTAAATAGTTATTAACTATTTAATAACTATTGTACCTAGTTAAAATAAATACACAGTTGCCTGTAAAATAAAAATAAAACCTAAGATAGCTACAATGTAACTATTAGTTATATTGCAGCTATATTAGGGTTTATTTTACAGGTAAGTCTTTAGTTTTAAATAGGATTAATTTATTTAATAATAGTTAATTTATTTCGTTTTATTTAAATTATATTTAAGTTAGGGGGTGTTAGTGTTAGGGTTAGACTTAGGTTTAGGGGTTAATAACCTTATTATAGTAGCGGCGACGTTGGGGGCGGGAGATTAGGGGTTAATAACTGTAGGTAGGTGGCGGCGATGTTAGGGAGGCAGATTAGGGGTTAATAAAATGTATTATAGTGTTTGCGAGGCGGGAGTGCGGCGGTTTAGGGGTTAATACATTTATTATAGTTGCGGCGATTTGCGGTCGGCAGATTAGGGGTTAATACTTGTAGTTAGATTGCGGCGACGTTGGGGGGGCAGATTAGGGGTTAATAACTATAATGTAGGGGTCGGCGGTGTTAGGGACAGCAGATTAGGGGTTAATAGCTATAATGTAGGCGGCGGCGATATCGGGTCGGCAGATTAGGTGTTAATACTTGTAGTTAGATTGCGGCGACGTTGGGGGGGGGCAGATTAGGGGTTAATAACTATAATGTAGGGGTCGGCGGTGTTAGGGACAGCAGATTAGGGGTTAATAGCTATAATGTAGGTGGCGACGATATTCGGTCGGCAAATTAGGGGTTAATAAAATAATGCAGGTGTCAGCAATAGCGGGGGCAGCAGATTAGGGGTTAATAAGTGTTAGATTAGGGGTGTTTAGAGACTCGGGGTACATGTTAGGGTCTTAGGTGCAGACTTAGTGTTTCCCCATAGGAAACAATGGGGCTGCGGTGTTAGGTTTTTTTCAGCCGAAACTCCCATTGTTTCCTATGGGGAAATGCCGAATTTTACCGAGCTAATTTGGATTTATTCAGAGATACGGCAGCTATTTCGGATTCATTCGGTAGATTCGGAAGTATTTTAATTCGGAAATCCGAATCGATCCGAATCTCCGAATTTACCGAATTTTCCGAATTTCCGAATTAATCCGAAACGAACCGCACATTTCTACTATCTATCTATCTATCTATCTATCTATCTATCTATCTATCTATCTATATATATATATATATATATATGTTCATATCTATACCTATATATATCACACAGAGAACGTCCAGCACTCACTTACAAGCTCTCAGCTAAGATTAAAAGCAAAGGAAGGGTTAGCTACTGCATTTGGCCAGTATTTAACATTATATCCACTGGACCATGAACTTTTATTAATCATGAACTTTTATTAATCACACACGTTTTTAAGAGTTATATTTTTTATAGTTGCCTACAATGTGTCATTTTGAAGATAAATGTATAGAGAGTCAATTGCCAGATCTCATACTATGTACAAGTCAGAGGTCGCAGGTAATTCCGACTAATTAATACAAAATATAATTATGGAAGATTTTGGTTTTTAATCTACAATTTACAAAATAAAAAGTATCTTTTTCCTTAATCTAGTAATTTTGTATAGAGACAAAACCCTACACTTATTATTTAATAAATATATATAAATATATAAAAATAAGAAATCTCAACAATATACAGTCTTTACATCATTACTACAGATAGGGATTTATATACCCACCCTGTGAGTTACAGAAAACATAAAATGTGAGATATACTCAGGTGAGCATTTCATTTGTCTTCATATAATATTGGCTTAAATCGAAGTACTACACTATATTATAATTGCATTGTTCTTTCCTTTGTCTGTTTTCTCTCACAAACTTGGAGCGCTATTCTCAACAAGAACCTATTTCTTTCAATATTAATACTTTTTGGTGGTAGGAAGCAATCGAGAACTAAGCAGCACAAATCTTAAGACACAGAAGAAAAATTATTCTCTTGATTTTAAGGAAAAGTTCTTTTATATAAGACAGCGCTGTAAACATCCACTGCTACTAAATATAAATATATATATATACATACAGTATATACAGTATATATATATATATATATATATATATATATATATATACAGTATATATATATATATATATATATATATATATATATATATATATATATATATATATATATATATATATTATACCTGTAGAATTATGCTCTCTTTGGCTCAGTTTTTGGTTTCTTGTTACATCTTATGTACCACTTTTTTATTTTTTATCTGGGTATAACACAGGATCAGGTTTTACTTTACATATTACAAAATGGATAAATAAGAGGGCGCTAGAAAGCTAGAAGTAACCAACACATTTATTCTGTAAACATCTAGTCAGATAAAAAATATATATATATGTACAATTGTCTAAAAATCCATACAAATAAACAAGCAAATAGCAGGGACGTCTCCCTTAAATATAATTAATATGATAATAGTATAGGCTTTACTCCTTAAAATTGTTGAAAAGACGTATGTGCAAAAATAATGTCCAATACCACCTTATAATCAAACAACCTTATAATTAAACAGCTCTGATTGGTGAACGTTTTTTTTATTTTCCCTTATGCAGGAAAAGAGAAAGTCTGTGTCTTCAGACACCAGGCAATAGATCCAAATAGTCTCTGTATACACATGCAACAATGTAGCAGATGATAGCTGATATAGCTTAATAAGAAGCGTAACTGTCTAGATTTAGAGTTCTGCAGTAGCCGTCAAAAGCAGCGTTAAGGGCTCCTAACGCTGCTTTTGGCCGCCCGCTGGTATTTAGAGTCAGCCAGGAAAGGGTCTAGCGCTCATTTTCAAGCCGCAACTTTTCCATACCGCGGATCCCCTTACGCCAATTGCGTATCCTATCTTTTCAATGGGATCTTCCTAACGCCGGTATTTAGAGTCTTGGCTGAAGTGAGCAGTAGACCCTCTACCGACAAGACTCCAGCCGCAGAAAAAAGTCAGTAGTTAAGAGCTTTATGGGCTAACACCGGTTTATAAAGCTCTTAACTACTGTGCTCTAAAGTACACTAACACCCATAAACTACCTATGTATCCCTAAACCGAGGTCCCCCCACATCGCTGTCACTATAATAAAAAATTTTAACCCCTAATCTGCAGACCGCACACCGCCGCCACCTACATTATCCCTATGAACCCCTAATCTGCTGCCCCTAACAACGCTGACCCCTATATTATATTTATTAACCCCTAATCTGCCCCCCCAACATCGCCGCTACCTTACCTACACTTATTAACCCCTAATCTGCCGACCGGACCTCGCCGCTACTCTAATAAAGTTATTAACCCCTAAACCGCCGCACTCCCGCCTCGCAAACCCTATAATAAATAGTATTAACCCCTAATCTTCCCTCCCTAACATCGCCGCCACCTAACTTCAAGTATTAACCCCTAATCTGCCTACCGGACCTCGCCGCTACTCTAATAAATGTATTAACCCCTAAAGCTAAGTCTAACCCTAACCCTAACACCCCCCTAAGTTAAATATAATTTTAATCTAATGAAATAAATTAAATCTTATTAACTAAAGTATTCCTATTTAAAACTAAATACTTACCTGTAAAATAAACCCTAATATAGCTACAATATAATGAAAAATTATATTGTAGCTATTTTAGGATTTATATTTATTTTACAGGCAACTTTGTATTTATTTTAACTAGGTACAATAGTTATTAAATAGTTATTTACTATTTAATAGCTACCTACTTAAAATAATTACAAAATTACATGTAAAATAATTCCTAACCTAAGTTACAATTAAACCTAACACTACACTATAATTAAATAAATTAAATAAATTACCTACAATTACCTACAATTAACTAAACTAAATTACAAAAAAAAAAAAACACTAAATTACAAAAAAAAAAAAATATTACAAGAATTTTAAGCTAATTACACCTACTCTAAGCCCCCTAATAAAATAACAAAACCCCCCAAAATTAAAAGATTTCCCTACCCTAATCTAAATTACAAAAGTTAACAGCTCTATTACCAGCCCTTAAAAGGGCTTTTTGCGGGGCATGCCCCAAAGTAATCAGCTCTTTTGCCTGTAAATAAAAACACAATACCACCCCCCAACATTAAAACCCAGCACCCACATACCCCTACTCTAACCCAAACCCCCCTTAAATAAACCTAACACTACCCCCCTAAAGAACTCCCTACCTTGAGTCGTCTTCACCCAACCGGGCCGAAGTCTTCATCCGATGGGGCAGAAGAGGACATCCAGACCGTCAGAAGTCTTCATCCTATCCGGGCAGAAGAGGACATCCGGACCAGCAGACATCTTCATCCAAGAGGCATCTTCTATCTTCATCCATCCGACGAGGAGCGGCTCCATCTTCAAGACCTCCAGCGCGGAACATCCTCCTTCCCCGACGACTACCCGATGAATGAAGGTTCCTTTAAGTGACGTCATCCAAGATGGCGTCCCTCGAATTCCGATTGGCTGATAGGATTCTATAAGCCAATCGGAATTAAGGTAGGAAAAATCAGATTGGCTGATTGAATCAGCCAATCAGATTCAAGTTCAATCCGATTGGCTGATCCAATCAGCCAATCAGATTGAGCTTGCATTCTATTGGCTGATCGGAACAGCCAATAGAATGCAAGCTCAGTCTGATTGGCTGATTGGATCAGCCAATCAGATTTTTCCTACCTTAATTCCGATTGGCTGATAGAATCCTATCAGCTAATCGGAATTCGAGGGACGCCATATTGGATGACGTCACTTAAAGGAACCTTCATTCGTCGGGTAGTCGTCGGGGAAGGAGGATGTTCCGCGCCGGAGGTCTTGAAGATGGAGCCGCTCCTCGTCGGATGGATGAAGATAGAAGATGCCGCTTGGATGAAGATGTCTGCCGGGCCGGATGTCCTTTTCTGCCCGGATAGGATGAAGACTTCTGCTGGTCTGGATGTCCTCTTCTGCCCCATCGGATGAAGACTGCGGCCTGGTTGGGTGAAGACGACTCAAGTTAGGGAGATCTTCAGGGGGTAGTGTTAGGTTTATTTAAGGGGGGTTTGGGTTAGAGTAAGGGTATGTGGGTGCTGGGTTTTAATGTTGGGGGGTGGTATTGTGTTTTTTTTATTTTTACAGGCAAAAGAGCTGATTACTTTGGGGCATGCCCCGCAAAAAGCCCTTTTAAGGGCTGGTAATAGACCTGTTAACTTTTGTAATTTAGATTAGGGTAGGGAATTTTTTTTATTTTGGGGGGTTTTGTTATTTTATTAAGGGGCTTAGAGTAGGTGTAATTAGCTTAAAATTCTTGTAATCTTTTTTGTTTTTTTTGTAATTTAGTGGGGTTTTTTTTGTAATTTAGTTTAGTTTAGTTAATTGTAGGTAATTGTAGGTCATTTATTTAATTTATTTAATTATAGTTTAGTGTTAGGTTTAATTGTAACTTAGGTTAGGATTTATTTTACATGTAATTTTGTAATTATTTTAAGTAGGTAGCTATTAAATAGTAAATAACTATTTAATAGCTATTGTACCTAGTTAAAATAAATACAAAGTTGCCTGTAAAATAAATATAAATCCTAAAATAGCTACAATATAATTTTTCGTTATATTGTAGCTATATTAGGGTTTATTTTACAGGTAAGTATTTAGTTTTAAATAGGAATACTTTAGTTAATAAGATTTAATTTATTTTGTTAGATTAAAATTATATTTAATTTAGGGGGGTGTTAGGGTTAGGCTTAGACTTAGCTTTAGGGGTTAATACATTTATTAGAGTAGCGGCGAGGTCCGGTCAGCAGATTAGGGGTTAATACTTGAAGTTAGGTGGCAGCGATGTTAGGGAGGGCAGATTAGGGGTTAATACTATTTATTATAGGGTTTGCGAGGCGGGAGTGTGGCGGTTTAGGGGTTAATAACTTTATTAGAGTAGCGGCGAGGTCCGGTCTGCAGATTAGTGGTTAATAAGTGTAGGTAAGGTAGCGGCGACATTGGGGGAGCAGATTAGGGGTTAATAAATATAATATAGGTGTCAGTGATATTAGGGGCAGCAGATTAGGGGTACATAGGGATAATGTAGGTGGCGGCGGTGTCCGGAGCATCAGATTAGGGGTTAATTGTGTAATGCAGGTGTCAGCGATAGCGGGGGCGGCAGATTAGGGGTTAATAAGTGTAAGGTTAGGGGTGTTTAGACTCGGGGTTCATGTTAGGGTCTTAGGTGCCGACTTAGAATGTGTTTCCCCATAGGAAACAATGGGGCTGCGTTAGGAGCTGAACGCTGCTTTTTGCAGGTGTTAGGTTTTTTTTTCAGCCTAAACTGCCCCATTGTTTCCTATGGGGGAATCGTGCACAAGCACGTTTTTCCAGCTAGCCGCTACCGTAAGCAACGCTGGTATTGAGGGTTGAAGTGGTGGTAAATATGCCTGTACGCTCCCTTTTTGGAGCCTAACGCAGCCCTTCAGAGAACTCTCAATACCATCATTGTTTAGAAGCAGCGCTAGAAAAAAAAGTTGCGGAGCTAACGCACCCCTTCGCCTGCAAAACTCTAAATCTAGGTGTTTTTTACTTCAAGAAGTAAGTAGAGCTGATTATCCTATGAAAATGATTTTACAACTAGGTACCTAGTTTAACCCGCGCGTGATACATGCTAAGTGCGGGTTGTCCATAATGCGGAACACAAATTCCACCAACCTCCGGGGGATCCTGTTGGCTCTTTTCAGGCAAAAGGAACTGTGAGTAGTGTTATCTATCACACAAGACACTGGCCTGACAGACCGTGATCTGGTAGGACTGTGAGTCTCAATACAGATACACTAGCTGCATAAGTGGAGTAAGTATTATCAATCCTACTTCCCCTGAAGGTGAGTACTGATGTCACGAATTGTTCGCCGGCAAATAGTTCCCAGCGAACATAGCTTGTTCGCGTTCGCAACGGCGGGCGAACATATGTATCTCACAGTCTGCAGACACATTCCAGCCAATCAGCAGCAGACCCTCCCTCCCAGACCCTCCCAGCTCCTGGACAGCAGCCATTTTAGATTCATTCGGAAGCTGCATTCTTAGTGAGAGGAGGGACAGTGTAGCTGCTGCTGATTTAATAGGGAAATTGATTGCTAGGCTAGTGTATTCAATGTCCACTACAGTCCTGAAGGACTCATCTGATCTCTGCTGTAAGGACAGCACCCCAAAAAGCCCTTTTTAGGGCTAGAACATCAGTCTGTTTTTTGTTTGTTTTTCCTGTGTAATCTAATTGCAGTTGCCTGCCTGCCAAGCCACTTGCCCAGTGCCACCACTTATATCTGGTGTAACAGTAGTGTAAATTTAAAAAAAAAACTTTTTTGACTGTGAAACATCAGTCTGCTAGTTTAATCTAATTGCAGTTGCCTGCCTGCCAGCGTGTGTGCCAGGCCCACTTGCCCAGTGCCGCCACTCATATCTGGTGTAACAGTAGTGTAAATTTAAAAAAACAAAACTTTTTTGACTGTGAAACATCAGTCTGCTAGTGTAATCTAATTGCAGTTGCTTGCCTGCCAGCGTGTGTGCCAGGCCCACTTGCCCAGTGCCACCACTCATATCTGGTGTAACAGTAGTGTAAATTTAAAAAAAAAAAAAATTTTGACTGTGAAACATCAGTCTGCTTGTGTAATCTAAATGCAGTTGCCTGCCTGCCAGCGTGTGTGCCAGGCCCACCTGCCCAGTGCCACCACTCATATCTGGTGTAAAAGTAGTGTACATTTAAAAAAAAAAAACTTTTTTGACTGTGAAACATCAGTCTGCTAGTGTAATTTAATTGCAGTTGCCTGCCTGCCAGAGTGTGTGCCAGGCTCACAGCGTATACTGTGCCCACTTGCCCCGTTGCCACCACTCATATCTGGTGTAACAGTAGTGTAAATTTAAAAAAAAAAACTTTTTTGACTGTGAAACATCAGTCTGCTTGTGTAATCTAATTGCAGTTGCCTGCCTGCCAGCCTGTGTGCCAGGCCCACTTGCCCAGTGCCACCACTCATATCTGGTGTAACAGTAGTGTAAATTTAAAAAAAAAAACTTTTTTGACTGTGAAACATCAGTCTGCTAGTGTAATCTAATTGCAGTTGCCTGCCAGCGTGTGTGCCAGGCTCACAGCGTATACTGTGCCCACTTGCCCAGTGCCACCACTCATATCTGGTGTAACAGTAGTGTAAATTTAAAAAAAAAAAACTTTTTTGACTGTGAAACATCAGTCTGCTTGTGTAATCTAATTGCAGTTGCCTGCCT
This sequence comes from Bombina bombina, assembly GCF_027579735.1. Lineage (NCBI taxonomy): Eukaryota > Metazoa > Chordata > Amphibia > Anura > Bombinatoridae > Bombina > Bombina bombina. The sequence continues at coordinate 623,610,602 of NC_069503.1, read as the reverse complement.
GCCAGCGTGTGTGCCAGGCTCACAGCGTATACTGTGCCCGCTTGCCCAGTGGCACCACTCATATCTTGTTTAATAGTAGTGCAAGTGTACATTTTAAAAAAAAACTTTTTGGACTGTGAAACATCAGTCTGCTTTTTTTGTGTCAGGCTCACAGCGTATACTGTGCCCACTTGCCCAGTGCCACCACTCATATTTTGTTTAATAGTAGTGTAAGTGTACATTTAACAACAACAAAAACTTTTTGGACTGTGAAACATGTCTGCTTTTTTCTGTCAGGCTCACAGCGTATACTGTGCCCACTTGCCCAGTGGCACCACTCATATCTTGTTTAATAGTAGTGTAAGTGTACATTTAACAACAAAAAAAACTTTTTGGACTGTGAAACATCAGTCTGCTTTTTTTGTGTCAGGCTCACAGCGTATACTATGCCCACTTGCCCAGTGCCACCACTCATATCTTGTTTAATAGTAGTGTAAGTGTACATTTAACAAAAAAAAAAAAACTTTTTGGACTGTGAAACATCAGTCTGCTTTTTTGTGTCAGGCTCACAGCGTATACTGTGCCCACTTGCCCAGTGCCACCACTCATATCTTGTTTAATAGTAGTGTAAGTGTACATTTAAAAAAATAAAAACTTTTTGGACTGTGAAACATCAGTCTGCTTTTTTGTGTCAGGCTCACAGCGTATACTGTGCCCACTTGCTCAGTGCCACCACTCATATCTTGTTTAATAGTAGTGTAAGTGTACATTTAAAACAAAAAAAAACTTTTTGGACTGTGAAACATCAGTCTGCTTTTTTGTGTCAGGCTCACAGCGTATACCGTGCCCACTTGCCCAGTGGCACCACTCATATCTTGTTTAATAGTAGTGTAAGTGTACATTTAAAAAAAAATGACAGGCAGAGGCAGGCCACCCCGGAGATGCCGTCGTGGTCGTGGTGCTGTGATTCCCTTTGGCCCTAGAATGTGGTGCTAGTGTTGGTGGTGGCGGCAGGTGGGCGAGTGGTAACTTGAGAGGTGCCCAAAGATAAGCTGGAGGAGGATGGTGCGTCAAGGTTCGGAGCGGAAGTACAAGCAGCACACAAACTCAAAGCCGCCATCCTCCTCCTGGTCCAGCATCTTCAGCCACGTCAACCACTGCTGTCCTCCTTGCCCCCTCTCAACCATCCGCCACTCCGTCTCTCTTCTGGAGCAGTTCCTGCTCATCTGCCCACAGTCAGGTGTCTGTCAAGGACATGTTTGAGCGTAAGAAGCCAATGTCACAAAGTCACCCCTTGCCCGGCGTCTGACAGCTGGCTTGTCTGAACTCTTAGCCCGCCAGCTTTTACCATACAAGCTGGTGGAGTCTGAGGCATTCAAAAAATTTGTAGCTATTGGGACACCACAGTGGAAGGTACCCGGACGAAATTTCTTTGCACAAAAGGCAATCCCCAACCTGTACTTGATTGTGCGAAAGGAAGTAATGGCATGTCTGGCACACAGTGGTGGGGCAAGGGTCTATCTGACCACTGATAGCTGGTCTGCAAAGCATGGTCAGGGCAGGTATATCACCTACACTGCGCATTGGGTAAACCTGCTGATGGCTGCCAAGCATGGAATGCGTTGCTCTGCAGAGGAGGAGTTGGTGACACCGCCACGACTTACAGGCAGGCCTGCTGCCACCTCCTCTACTCCTCCTACTCCATCCTCTTCCATAACCTCCACAGCTGAGTCCTCTTCTGCTGCTGCATCTTGCTCCACATCAACGGCACCCCCCCAGCTCCCCAGGCACTATTCCACATCCCGTATACGGCAGTGTCACGCCGTCTTGGGGTTGACTTGCCTGAAAGCAGAGAGTCACACCGGACCAGCACTCCTGTCCGCCCTGAACGCACAGGTGGATCAGTGGCTGACTCCATACCAACTGGAGATCGGCAAAGTGGTTTCTGACAACGGAAGTAATTTGGTGACGGCATTGAAATTGGGCAAGTTGACACATGTGCCGTGCATGGCACGTGTGTAATCTGATCGTACAATGCTTTGTGCATAAGTACCGAGGCTTACAGGACGTCCTGAAGCAGGCCAGGAAGGTGTGTGGCCATTTCAGGCGTTCCTACGCGGCCATGGCGCACTTTTCAGATATCCAGAGGCGAAACAACATGCCAGTAAGGCGCTTGATTTGCGACAGCCCGACACGTTGGAATTCAACACTCCTAATTGTTCGACCGCCTGCTCCAACAAGAAAAAGCCATTAACGAGTATTTGTATGACCGGTGTGCTAGGACAGCCTCTGCGGAGCTGGGATTTTTTTTGCCATGTTACTGGACGCTTATGCGCAATGCCTGTAGGCTCATGCGTCCTTTTGAGGAGGTGACAAACCTAGTCAGTCGCACCGAAGGCACCATCAGCGACATCATACCATTTGTTTTCTTCCTGGAGCGTGCCCTGTGAAAAGTGCTGGATCAGGCCGTAGATGAGCGTGAAGAGGAAGAGGAAGAGTTGTGGTCACCATCACCACCAGAAACAGCCTTTTCAGCATCGCTTGCTGGACCAGCGGCAACGCTGGAAGAGGATTGTGAGGAAGAGGAGTCAGAGGAGGAATGTGGCTTTGAGGAGGAGGAGGAGGAGGAAGACCAACCACAACAGGCATCCCAGGGTGCTCATTGTCACCTATCTAGAACCCGTGGTGTTGTATGTGGCTGGGGGGAAGAAGATACCTTCAGTGAGATCACTGACGATGAGGAACGGGACATGAGTAGCTTGGCATCCAACCTTGTGCAAATTGGGTCTTTCATGCTGTCGTGCCTGTTGAGGGACCCTCGAATAAAAAAGCTGAAGGGGAACGACCTGTACTTGGTGTCCACGCTACTAGACCCCCGGTATAAGCATAAAGTGCCTGAAATGTTACAGAATTACCGCAAGTCGGAAAGGATGCAGCAGTTCCAAAATAAATTAAAAAGTATGCTTTACACAGCGTATAAGGGTTATGTCACAGCACAATGGGAATCTAACAGGGGAAGAGGTGAAAGTAATCCTCCAACTCCCACGACCACGCCGGCAAGGACAGGATGCTTTACAGACAGATGGAGGACATGCAGAGCTTTTTAAGGCCTATGCATCGCCACAGCCCTTCGGAGTCCACCCTCAGAGAACGACTCGACTGACAGGTAGCAGACTACCTCGCCTCAACTGCAGATCTCGACACTCTGAGGAGCGATGAACCCCTTGACTACTGGGTGTGCAGGCTTGACCTGTGGCCTGAGCTATCCCAATTTGCGATAGAACTTCTGGCCTGCCTGCTTCAAGTGTCCTGTCAGAAAGGACCTTTAGTGCAGCAGGAGGTATTGCCACTGAGAAGAGAAGTCGCCTAGGTAAAAAAGTCTAGATTACCTCACCTTTATTAAGATGAATGAGGGATGGATCCCGAAGGGACTGACATTGGGCGATACATTCGAGTAAAAAAGGCCTGATGAGATGAGCTGCCTTGGGCTAAAAATGGTCCACACGCTGATGTATTTTATCTTTGAATGCCGGATGACTTGCGTGACTTATCCACCACCAACTAGGGTTCAAGCCGCAATGTTTTAGGGCACTTTCTGCCTGGGAAACAAACATCAATTTTTCTACAGCAGCGGCTGCAACAGTTCCTAATTTTTCAGGCATGTGTACATGCAAAATTTTTCTGGCCTCTGGTGCTGCACTGTGGCTTCAAAAACCAAACCAAAAAAAGGTACATAACAGGGATTAAACTGATAGGAATAGCACTACTTAACACACCACTCCTATCTGGTGGCACATTAGATTGCACGCGCAGTGCCCCAAATTTGAAGTAGGAGGACCGACCAAGCATCTTTTTCCATCTCCCGGTTCCTAAAATCCATGCCATATACACATCCCCTGATAGGGGACGTAACAGGGATTAAACTGATAAGAATAGTACTACTTAACACACCACTCATATCTGGTGGCACAGTAGATTGCACGCGCAGTGCCCCAAATTTGAAGTAGGAGGCCCGACCAAACAGCTTTTTCCATCTCCCGGTTCCTAAATCCCATGCCATATACACGTCCCCTAATAGGGGACGTAACAGGGATTAAACTGATAAGAATAGTACTACTTAACACACCACTCATATCTGGTGGCACAGTAGATTGCATGCGGTGCTCTGACAAAATGCAGAAGGACATTTGGCAGACGGACATTTGTCCGACAGGCAGAAAGCTAAAGAATGTTCCGATTTCGGCCAAGGGCAGATACGTTCCAGAGTGCTCTGTTCTAATCAGAGCCTCAGGTGCCGCAACTGCCTCTGGGAACCTTACCATGGGTCCCAGGCCGCACGTCTTGTAATTCTCTGTCTTGGAAATGATCTATCTATCAAATCTATCTATTTATCTATCAAATCTATCTATCTATCTATCGTATCTATCAAATGTATCTATTGCATCTATTGATCTATCTAATCTATGTATCTATCTATCTATCAAATCTATCTATCTCATGGCCGGACTGTTATCTGACAGCCACTTGTGTTTCGGCCAAATGTCCGTCTGCCAAATGTCCGTCTGCCAAATGTCCGTCTGCCAAATGTCCGTCGGCTAAAAGTCCGGCCACGATTGCACGCGCAGTGCCCCAAATTTGAAGTAGGAGGAACGATCAAGCATCTTTTTCCATCTCCCGGTTCCTAAAATCCATGCCATATACACGTCCCCTGATAGGGGACGTAACAGGGATTAAACTGATAAGAATAGTACTACTTAACACACCTTATAATAATGCAGGGAGAGGCAACGCAGAGAGAGGAGTCTGAAGAAGAGGAGTCAGAGGAGGAAGGTGGCTTTGAGGAGGTGGAAGACCAAACACAGCAGGCGTCCCAGTGGGCTTGTTGTCACCTTTCGGGGACCCTTGGTGTTGTACATGGCTGGGTGGAGGAAGAGACCTTCAATGACATCAGTGAGGGCAAGGAACGGGACATGGCTAGCTTGGTATCCAACCTTGTGCAAATGGACAGTTTGCGGTTGTGCAAATGGACTGTTTGCGGTTGTTTGCCGTGCGTTAAACGGGGAGTTTGGTCTTTCACTGTGAAGCAGGCGTAACCCTTACACTACCTGATCGATACAACATCATACCTGATGTTTTAAAGCATGTTATTCCAAACAATTTAGGAATGTTAGGTGATTCATGCCCTTTATGGATTAAAACCAGACTCTGAATCAACTATGTAATTTTCCGTGGGAGTTTTGCCATGGATCCCCCTCCGGCATGCCACAGTCCAGGTGTTAGTACCCTTGAAACAACTTTTCCATCACTATTGTGGCCAGAAAGAGTCCCTGTGGGTTTTAAAATTCGCCTGCCTATTGAAGTCAATGGTGGTTCGCCCGGTTCGCCCGTACGCGACATCACTAAATGTGAGCAGTGGTTTATTATAGATGCCGACTTGATATCACCGAGATTTGGTGGACTGTGCATAATTTAGTACCAAGACTGTTTTTTGAAGTAACATGCACCGACATTATGGTAACAGGCGTGCGGTGCTAGCAAGCACTGAACCCAAATTTTTTCTTTCATGATTCAGATAGAGCATGCAATTTTAAGCAACTTTCTAATTTACTCCTATTATCAATGTTTCTTCTTTCTCTTGCTATCTTTATTTGAAAAAGAAGGCATCTAAGCTGTTTTCTTTGTTCAGAACTCTGGACAGCAGTTTTTGATTGGTGGATGAATTTATCCACCAATCAGCAAGGACAACCTAGGTTGTTCACCAAAAATGGGCAGGCTTCTAAATTTACATTCTTGCATTTCAAATATGGATACCAAGAGAATAAAGAAAGTTTGATAATAGGAGTAAATTAGAATGTTGCTTACAATTGCATGCTCTATCTGAATCACGAAAGAAAAAATTTGGGTTCAGTGTCTCTTTAAGGTTTATTTTTATTTTACAGGCAACTTTGTATTTATTTTAACTAGGTACAATAGTTATTAAATAGTTATTAACTATTTAATAACTTCCTAGTTAAAATAAGTACAATTGTAAAATAAACCCTAACCTAAGTTACAATTACACCTAACACTACACTATCATTAACCCCTTAAGGACAAGGCCATTTTTCAATTTCTTTCCCTTAAAGGGACATTAAACCCAAATTTTTTCTTTCATGATTTAGATAGAGAATACCATTTTAAACAACTTTCTAATTTACTTCAATTATCTAATTTGCTTCATTCTCTTGATATTCTTTCCTGAAAAGTATATCTAGATAGGCTCAGTAGCTTCTGATTGGTAGCTGCACATAGATGCCTCAAGTGATTGGCTCACCAATGTGCATTGCTATTTCTTTAACAAAGGATATCTAACGATTGCAGCAAATTAGATAATAAAAGTAAATTGGAATGTTGTTTAAAATTGTATTCTCTATCTGAATTGTGAAAGAAAGTTTTTTGGGTTTAATTGCCCTTTAAGGACCAGGGCTATTTTTACATTTCTGCGGTGTTTGTGTTTAGCTGTAATTTTCCTCTTACTCATTTACTGTACCTACACATATTATATACAGTTTTTCTCGCCATTAAATGAACTTTCTAAAGATATCATTATTCTCATCATATCTTATAATTTCTATAAAAATGTTTTATAAAATATGAGGAAAAAATGAAAAAAACCACACGTTTCTAACTTTGACCCCCAAAATCTGTTACACATCTACAACCACCAAAAAACACCCATGCTAAATAGTTTCTAAATTTTGTCCTGTGTTTAGAAATACCCAATGTTTACATGTTCTTTGCTTTTTTGCAAGTTATAGGGCAATAAGTTATAGGGCAATAAGTACAAGTAGCACTTTGCTATTTCCAAACCACTTTTTTTCAAAATTAGCGCTAGTTACATTGGGACACTGATATCTTTCAGGAATCCCTGAATATTCCTTGACATGTATATATTTTTTTTAGACGACATCCCAAAGTATTAATTTAGGCCCATTTTGGTATATTTCATGCCACCATTTCACCGCCAAATGAGATCAAATAAAAAAAATTGTTCACTTTTTCACAAATTTTTTCACAAACTTTAGGTTTCTCACTGAAATTATTTGCAAACAACTTGTGCAATTATGGCATAAATGGTTGTAAACGCTTCTCTGGGATCCCCTTTGTTCAGAAATAGCACACATATATGGCTTTGGCGTTGTTTCTTGGTAATTAGAAGGCCGCTAAATGCAGCTGCGCACCACACGTGTATTATGCCCAGCAGTGAAGGGGTTAATTAGGGAGCTTGTAGGGTTAATTTTAGTATAGTGTAGTGTAGTAGACAACCCAAAGTATTGATCTAGGCCCATTTTGGTATATTTCACTTTTTCACAAATTTTTTCACAAACTTTAGGTTTCTCACTAAAATTATTTACAAACAGCTTGTGCAATTATGGCACAAATGGTTGTAAATGTTTTTCTGGGATTCCCTTTGGTCAGAAATAGCAGACATATATGGCTTTGGCGGTGCTTTTTTGTAATTAGAAGGTCGCTAAATGCCACTGCGCACCACACGTGAATTATGCCCAGCAGTGAAGGGGTTAATTAGGGAGCTTCTCGGGTTAATTTTAGCTTTAGTGTAGTGTAGTAGACAACCCCAAGTATTGATCTAGGCCCATCTTGGTATATTTCATGCCACCATTTCACCTCCAAATGCGATCAAATGAAAAAAAAAATTTTTTTTCACAATTTTAGGTTTCTCGCTGAAATGTTTTACAAACAGCTTGTGCAATTATGGCACAAATGGTTGTAAAAGAGTCTCTGGGATCCCCTTTGTTTAGAAATAGCAGACATATATGGCTTTGGCGTTGTTTCTTGGTAATTAGAAGGCCGCTAAATGCAGCTGCGCACCACACGTGTATTATGCCCAGCAGTGAAGGGTTTAATTAGGGAGCTTGTAGGGTTAATTTTAGCTTTAGTGTAGTGTAGTAGACAACCCAAAGTATTGATCTAGGCCCATTTTGGTATATTTCATGCCACCATTTCCCCGCCAAATGCGATCAAAGAAAAAAAAGTTCACTTTTTCACAATTTTTTTCACAAACTTTAGGTTTCTCAATGAAATTATTTACAAACAGCTTGTGCAATTATGGCACAAATGGTTGTAAATGCTTCTCTGGGATCCCCTTTGTTCAGAAATAGCAGACATATATGGCTTTTTGGTAATTAGAAGGCCGTTAAATACCGCTGTGCATCACATGTGAATTATGTCTAGCAGTGAAGGGGTTAATTAGGTAGCTTGTAGGGAGCTTGCAGGGTTAATTTTAGCTTTAATGTAGAGATCAGCCTCCCACCTGACACATCACACCCCCTGATCCCTCCCAAACAGCTCTCTTCCCTCCCCCACCCCACAATTGTCCCGCCATCTTAAGTACTGGCAGAAAGTCTGCCAGTACTAAAATAAAAGGTATTTTAATTTTTTTATTTTTTTAGCATATTTCAATATGCTGATGTGTAGGATCCCCCTTAGCCCCTAACCTCCCTGATCCCCCCCCAAACAGCTCTCTAACCCTCCCTCTCTACCTTATTTGTAGCCATCTTGGGTACTAGCAGTTGTCTGCCAGTATCCAGTTTACTAAAAAAAAACTGCTTTTTTATATTTTATTATTTTTTTCTGTAGTGTAGCTTCACCCCAGCCAAAGAGCAACCCCCTACCCCCTCCCAGATCCCTTAGATGTATTTTTAAAATTATTTTGTACCTCACTCTATCCCACTTATTTTTTATACATTTCTGTAGTGTAGCTGTTCCCACCCGCTTCCACCCCGTGCTCGCGCCCGCCCCCGCCCTCCCGTGCACGTGCCCGCACCTCCGTGCGCACCCCCGACGGTCACGCCCGCAATCCCGCCCCCTCTATGTCATAGCTCACATTGATGGGCGCCCACCCGCCTCCCACTGCATCTCCCACCCACCAACGATACCAGCATCGATGTCCGGTGCAGAGAGGGCCACAGAGTGGCCCTCTCTGCATAGGATGGCCAAGGGGTGTTATTGCAGGATGCCTCGATATCGAGGCTTCACTGCAATAACCAGAAGGCGGCTGGAAGCGAGCAGGATCGCTTCCAGCCACTTTAAACCCCTAATGTCGTACAGGGTGCGTCGTTAAGGGGTTAAATAAATTAACTAAATTAACTACAATTAATTACAATTAAATAAACTAAAGTACAGAAAAAAAAAACCCCACTAAATTACAGAAAAAAATAAAATAATTACAAGAATTTTAACCCCTTAATGACCACAGCACTTTTCCATTTTCTGTCTGTTTGGGACCAAGGCTATTTTTACATTTCTGCTGTGTTTGTGTTTAGCTGTAATTTTCCTCTTACTCGTTTACTGTACCCACACATATTATATACCGTTTTTCTCATCATTAAATGGACTTTCTAAATATATCATTATTTTCATCATATCTTATCATTTACTATAAAAAAAATATATAAAATATGAGGAAAAAATGGAAAAAAACACACTTTTTATAACTTTGACCGCCAAAATCTGTTACACATCTACAACCACCAAAACACACCCATGCTAAATAGTTTCTAAATTTTGTCCAGAGTTTAGAAATACCCAATGTTTATATGTTCTTTGCTTTTTTTGTAAGTTATAGGGCCATAAATATAAGTAGCACTTTGCTATTTCCAAACCATTATTTTTCAAAATTAGCGCTAGTTACATTAGAACACTAATATCTTTCAGGAATCCCTGAATAGCCATTGACATGTATATATTTTTTTTAGAAGAAATCCCAAAGTATTGATCTAGGTCCATTTTGGTATATTTCATGCCACCATTTCACCACCAAATGCGATCAAATAAAAAAAATTGTTCACTTTTTCACAAATTTTTTCACAAACTTTAGGTTTCTCACTGAAATTGTTTACAAACAGCTTGTGCAATTATGGCATAAATGGTTGTAATTTTTTCTCTGGGATCCCCTTTGTTCAGAAATAGCAGACATATATGGCTTTGACGTTGCTTTTTGGTAATTAGAAGGCCGCTAAATGCCACTGCGCACCACACATGTATTATGTCCAGCAGTGAAGGGGTTAATTAGGGAGCATGTAGGGAGCTTTTTGGTGTAATTTTAGCTTTAGTGTAGTAGACAACCCAAAGTATTGATCTAGGCCCATTTTGGTATATTTCATGCCACCATTTCACCGCCAAATGCGATCAAATAAAAAAAAACATTAAATTTTTTCAAATTTTAGGTTTCTCACTGAAATCATTTACAAACATTTTGTGCAATTATGGCACAAATGGTTGTAAATGCTTCTCTGGGATCCCCTTTGTTCAGAAATAGCCCTAAAAGGGCCTTTTGCGGGGCATTGCCCCAAAGTAATCAGCTCTTTCACCTGTAAAAAAAAATACAATACCGCCCCAACATTAAAACCCACCACCCACACACCAAATTCTACTCTAAAACACACCCAATCCCCCCTTAAAAAACCTTACACTTCCCCCCTGATGATCTCCCTACCTTGAGCCGTCTTCACCCAGCCGGGCACAAGTGGACCTCCAGAGGGGCAGAAGTCTTCATCCGATCCGGGCAGAAGAGGTGCTCCAAGCGGCAGAAGTCTTCATCCAGGTGGCATCTTCTATCTTCATCCATCCAATCAGCCAATAGGATTGAGCTCGCATTCTATTGGCTATTTCAATCAGCCAATAGAATGCAAGCTCAATCCTATTGGCTGATCCAATCAGCCAATAGGATTTTTCCTACCTTAATTCCGAATGGCTGATAGAATCCTATCAGCCAATCGGAATTCAAGGGACGCCATCTTGGATGACGTCATTTAAAGGAACCTTCATTAAGTTTTAGGACGTCGTTTGAAGAGGATGGCTCCGCATTGACTGGATCGAAGATGGACCCGCTCTGCTCCGGATGGATGAAGATAGAAGATGCTGCCTGGATGAAGACTTCTGCTGCTTGGAGGACCTCTTCTGCCCGGATCGGATGAAGGCTTCTGCCCATCTGGAAGTCAACTTGTGCCTGGCTGGGTGAAGACGGCTCAAGGTAGGGAGATCTTCAGGGGGGTAGTGTTAGGTTTTTTTAAGGGGGGATTGGGTCGGTTTTAGAGTAGGGTTGGGTGTGTGGGTGGTGGGTTTTAATGTTGGGGGGTATTGTATTTTTTTGTACAGGTGAAAGAGCTGATTACTTTGGGGCAATGCACCGCAAAAGGCCCTTTTAAGGGCTATTTGTAATTTAGTATAGGGTAGGGAATTTTATTATTTTGGGGGGCTTTTTTATTTTATTAGGGGGATTAGATTAGGTGTAATTAGTTTAAAATTCTTGTAATTCTTTTTTTTTTTTTCCTGTAATTTAGTGTTTTTTTCCGTAATTTAGTTTATTTAATTTAATTGTAATTCATTGTAGGTAGTTTAGGTAATTAGTTTAATTATAGTGTAGTGTTAGGTGTAATTGTAACTTAGGTTAGGGTTTATTTTACATGTACTTTTGTACTTATTTTAACTAGGAAGTTATTAAATAGTTAATAACTATTTAATAACTATTGTACCTAGTTAAAATAAATACAAAGTTGCCTGTAAAATAAATATAAATCCTAGGCTAGCTACAATGTAACTATTAGTTATATTGTAGCTAGTTTAGGGTTTATTTTATCGGTAAGTATTTCATTTTAAATAGGAATATTTTTTTTAATTTTAGTAAATTTATTTAAATGTATTTAAATTATATTTAAGTTAGGGGGTGTTGGGGTTAGACTTAGGTTTAGGGGTTAATAAATTTATAATAGTGGTGGCGACGTTGGCGGCGGCAGATTAGGGGTTTAATAAATTTAATATAGTTGTGGCGAAGTTGGGGGTGGCAGATTAGGGGTGGTGTCACGATGTTGGGGGCAGCAGATTAGGGGTTTATAAGTATAATGTAGGTGGCGGCGGTGTCCGGAGCGGCAGAGTAGGGGTTAATAAGTGTAGGTAGGTTGCGGCGACATTGGGGGGCAGATTAGGGGTTAATAAATATAATGTAGGTGGCGGCGGAGTCCGGAGCGGCAGATTAGGGGTTAATAGTATAATGCAGGCGGCAAATATGTCGGGTGTGGCGGATTAGGGGTTAATAAGTGTAAGATTAGGGGTGTTTAGACTTGGGGTTCATGTTAGGGTGTTAGATGCAGACATAAAATTAATTTCCCCATAGGAAACAATGGGGCTGCATTAGGAGCTGAACACTGCTTTTCTGCAGGTGTTAAGGTTTTTTTTTCACCCAGCTCAGCCCTATTGTTTCCTATGGGGAAATCATGCACAAGCATGTTTAGCCAGCTTACCACTGACTTAAGCAACGCTGGTATTGAGGTGAGATGTGGAGCTAAATTTTGCTCAACGCTCACTTTTCTGAGGCTAACGCCAGCTTAAAGAATACTCGTAATACTAGCAATGGCTTAAGGGAGCGGTAAGAAAAAAAGGAGCGTTAGCCCCGCAAGCCATAAAGACAGAAACTCGTGATCTAGCAGTTACATTTTTATCATACTCCAGGATAAACAAATTTGTTTAATGAACCCCTTTTAAACTTATATTTTAGCATTTTTGTGCAATCAGGATTTTTTGTTTAATTTGATTCCACTTTTTAGGTGAAGGAGATCCCTAATTATCCTGTTTGTTTATATAAGTTATTTCTGTGCACTGGCCATTTTAATTATTTAAAGGGACACTGTAACCAAAAATTTTCTTTTGTGATTCAGATTGAGCATGAAATTTTAAGCAACTTTCTAATTTACTCCTTTTATCAAATTTTCTTCATTCTCTTGGTATCTTTATTTGAAATGCAAGAATGTAAGTTTAGATGCCGGCCCATTTTTGGTGAACAACCTGGGTTGTCCTTGCTGATTGGTGGATAAATTCATCCACCAATAAAAAATTGCTGTCCAGAGTACTGAAACCAAAAAAAAGCTTAGATGCCTTCTTTTTCAAATAATGATAGCAATAGAACGAAGAAAAATTGATAATAGGAGTAAATTAGAAAGTTGCTTAAAATTGCATGCTCAATCTGAATCACGAAAGAAAATTTTTGGGTACAGTGTCCCTTTAATTGCTATCTTAACATGCGCCCATAGAGAGGCAAATTTGCCCATTTATGGCGCACGCTAAATAAGCAGTCATTACAAACGGCTGGTTAATGCTTACGCAAGATTGTGGTTTCACTTTGCACTTTGCACTAAGCATAATTGTCTATCCTCTGGTAAAAAATAAAAAAGTTGCCCAATTGCATCCAAAATAAAGAGGACAGTACATAAAAATAGAATATAAATATGAGCATCTTTATTTTTAATTTTATTTTTTAACAAAACTGCACAAAGCAGTTATAAGGGGTTAAAGTGAGGTCATTCCTCTTGTTAAAGGGACAGTCTACACCAGAATTTTTATTGTTTAAAAAGACAGATAATCGCTTTATTACCCATTCCCTAGTTTGCATAACCAACACAGTTATATAAATACACTTTTACCTCTGTGATTATCTTGTATCTAAGCCTCTGCAAACTGCCGCCTTATTTCAGTTCTTTTGACAAACATCCATTTTAGCCAATCAGAGCTGTCTCACTGGAACTCCACGTGCATGAGCACAGTGTTATCTATATGACACACATGAACTAACACCCTCTAGTGGTGAAAAACTGTCAAAATGCCCTAAGAGAAGAGGCGACCTTCAAGGGCTTATACATTTGCATATGAACCTCCTAGGTTTAGCTTTCAACTAAGAATACCAAGAGAACAAAACAAAATTGGTGATAAAGGTAAATTGAAAAGTTTTTTTTAACTAGACTGTACCTTTAAACATAAAAAGTTGGCCCAATTGACCCCAAAATAAAGAGGACAGTACATGAACATAGAATATAAATTACTCCTTATAAAGCAGTTATAAGGGGTTAAAGTGAGGGAATGTGAGGAGTTAGAAAATATATACAGTATATATATATATATATATATATATATATATCAATATATATATAAAATCTAGCCCTTACTATGCTACTATGCTACTCATTACATTGGAGATTTAAGCCACCAAATATTTCACTATTTACAGACATGCGTTGTAACAAATTATTGTCACATTCCATCATGTTTTGATAGTAGTTTTGGATAATTACTATTATGGCCTAGATTTAGAGTTCGGCGGTAGCCGTCAAAACCAGCGTTAGAGGCTCCTAACGCTGGTTTTGGCCGCCCGCTGGTATTTGGAGTCAGTGATTAAAGGGTCTAACGCTCACTTTACAGCCGCGACTTTTCCATACCGCAGATCCCCCTACGCCATTTGCGTAGCCTATCTTTTCAATGGGATCTTTCTAACGCTGGTATTTAGAGTCGTTTCTGCAGTGAGCGTTAGAGCTCTAACGACAAGATTCCAGCCGCCTGAAAATAGCAGGAGTTAAGAGCTTTCTGGCTAACGCCGGTTTATAAAGCTCTTAACTACTGTACCCTAAACTACACTAACACCCATAAACTACCTATGTACCCCTAAACCGAGGTCCCCCCACATCGCCGCCACTCGATTAAAATTTTTAACCCCTAATCTGCCGACCGCCACCTACGTTATACTTATGTACCCCTAATCTGCTGCCCCTAACCCCGCCGACCCCTATATTATATTTATTAACCCCTAACTTGCCCCACACAACGTCGCCGCAAGCTACTTAAAATAATTAACCCCTAATCTTCCGACCGCAAATCGCCGCCACCTACGTTATCCCTATGTACCCCTAATCTTCTGCCCCTAACATCGCCGACCCCTATGTTATATTTATTAACCCCTAATCTGCCCCCCACAACGTCGCCGACACCTGCCTACACTTATTAACCCCTAATCTGCCGACCGGACCTGAGCGCTACTATAATAAAGTTATTAACCCCTAATCCGCCTCACTAACCCTATCATAAATAGTATTAACCCCTAATCTGCCCTCCCTAACATCGCCGACACCTACCTTCAATTATTAACCCCTAATCTGCCGACCGGAGCTCACCGCTATTCTAATAAATGTATTAACCCCTAAAGCTAAGTCTAACCCTAACACTAACACCCCCCTAAGTTAAATATAATTTTTATCTAACGAAATAAATTAACTCTTATTAAATAAATGATTCCTATTTAAAGCTAAATACTTACCTGTAAAATAAATCCTAATATAGCTACAATATAAATTACATTTATATTATAGCTATTTTAGGATTAATATTTATTTTACAGGTAACTTTGTATTTATTTTAACCAGGTACAATAGCTATTAAATAGTTAAGAACTATTTAATAGTTACCTAGTTAAAATAATTACAAATTTACCTGTAAAATAAATCCTAACCTAAGATATAATTAAACCTAACACTACCCTATCAATAAAATAATTAAATAAACTACCTACAATTACCTACAATTAACCTAACACTACACTATCAATAAATTAATTAAACACAATTGCTACAAATAAATACAATTAAATAAACTATCTAAAGTACAAAAAATAAAAAAGAACTAAGTTACAGAAAATAAAAAAATATTTACAAACATAAGAAAAATATTACAACAATTTTAAACTAATTACACCTACTCTAAGCCCCCTAATAAAATAACAAAGACCCCCAAAATAAAAAATTCCCTACCCTATTCTAAATTTAAAAAGTTACAAGCTCTTTTACCTTACCAGCCCTGAACAGGGCCCTTTGCGGGGCATGCCCCAAGAATTTCAGCTCTTTTGCCTGTAAAAAAAAACATACAATACCCCCCCCCCAACATTACAACCCACCACCCACATACCCCTAATCTAACCCAAACCCCCCTTAAATAAACCTAACACTAAGCCCCTGATGATCTTCCTACCTTGTCTTCACCATGCCAGGTTCACCGATCCGTCCTGGCTCCAAGATCTTCATCCAACCCAAGCGGGGGCTAGACATCCACTGAAGAAGTCCAGAAGAGGGTCCAAAGTCTTCCTCCTATCCGGCAAGAAGAGGACATCCGGACCGGCAAACATCTTCTCCAAGCGGCATCTTCTATGTTCTTCCATCCGATGACGACCGGCTCCATCTTGAAGACCTCCAGCGCGGATCCATCCTCTTCTTCCGACGACTAGACGACGAATGACGGTTCCTTTAAGGGACGTCATCCAAGATGGCGTCCCTCGAATTCCGATTGGCTGATAGGATTCTATCAGCCAATCGGAATTAAGGTAGGAATTTTCTGATTGGCTGATGGAATCAGCCAATCAGAATCAAGTTCAATCCGATTGGCTGATCCAATCAGCCAATCAGATTGAGCTTGCATTCTATTGGCTGTTCCGATCAGCCAATAGAATGCGAGCTCAATCTGATTGGCTGATTGGATCAGCCAATCGGATTGAACTTGATTCTGATTGGCTGATTCCATCAGCCAATCAGAAAATTCCTACCTTAATTCCGATTGGCTGATAGAATCCTATCAGCCAATCGGAATTCGAGGGACGCCATCTTGGATGACGTCCCTTAAAGGAACCGTCATTCGTCGTCTAGTCGTCGGAAGAAGAGGATGGATCCGCGCTGGAGGTCTTCAAGATGGAGCCGGTCGTCATCGGATGGAAGAACATAGAAGATGCCGCTTGGAGAAGATGTTTGCCGGTCCGGATGTCCTCTTCTTGCCGGATAGGAGGAAGACTTTGGACCCTCTTCTGGACTTCTTCAGTGGATGTCTAGCCCCCGCTTGGGTTGGATGAAGATCTTGGAGCCAGGACGGATCGGTGAACCTGGCATGGTGAAGACAAGGTAGGAAGATCATCAGGGGCTTAGTGTTAGGTTTATTTAAGGGGGGGTTGGGTTAGATTAGGGGTATGTGGGTGGTGGGTTGTAATGTTGGGGGGGGGTATTGTATGTTTTTTTTTACAGGCAAAAGAGCTGAAATTCTTGGGGCATGCCCCGCAAAGGGCCCTGTTCAGGGCTGGTAAGGTAAAAGAGCTTGTAACTTTTTAAATTTAGAATAGGGTAGGGAATTTTTTATTTTGGGGGTCTTTGTTATTTTATTAGGGGGCTTAGAGTAGGTGTAATTAGTTTAAAATTGTTGTAATATTTTTCTTATGTTTGTAAATATTTTTTTATTTTCTGTAACTTAGTTCTTTTTTATTTTTTGTACTTTAGATAGTTTATTTAATTGTATTTATTTGTAGCAATTGTGTTTAATTAATTTATTGATAGTGTAGTGTTAGGTTAATTGTAGGTAATTGTAGGTAGTTTATTTAATTATTTTATTGATAGGGTAGTGTTAGGTTTAATTATATCTTAGGTTAGGATTTATTTTACAGGTAAATTTGTAATTATTTTAACTAGGTAACTATTAAATAGTTCTTAACTATTTAATAGCTATTGTACCTGGTTAAAATAAATACAAAGTTACCTGTAAAATAAATATTAATCCTAAAATAGCTATAATATAAATGTAATTTATATTGTAGCTATATTAGGATTTATTTTACAGGTAAGTATTTAGCTTTAAATAGGAATCATTTATTTAATAAGAGTTAATTTATTTCGTTAGATAAAAATTATATTTAACTTAGGGGGGTGTTAGTGTTAGGGTTAGACTTAGCTTTAGGGGTTAATACATTTATTAGAATAGCGGTGAGCTCCGGTCGGCAGATTAGGGGTTAATAATTGAAGGTAGGTGTCGGCGATGTTAGGGAGGGCAGATTAGGGGTTAATACTATTTATGATAGGGTTAGTGAGGCGGATTAGGGGTTAATAACTTTATTATAGTAGCGCTCAGGTCCGGTCGGCAGATTAGGGGTTAATAAGTGTAGGTAGGTGTCGGCGACATTGTGGGGGGCAGATTAGGGGTTAATAAATATAACATAGGGGTCGGCGATGTTAGGGCAGCAGATTAGGGGTACATAGGGATAACGTAGGTGGCAGCGGTTTACGGAGCGGCAGATTAGGGGTTAAAAGTGTAATGCAGGGGTCAGCGATAGCGGGGGCGGCAGATTAGGGGTTAATAAGTGTAAGGTTAGGGGTGTTTAGACTCGGGGTACATGTTAGAGTGTTAGGTGCAGACGTAGGAAGTGTTTCCCCATAGGAAACAATGGGGCTGCGTTAGGAGCTGAACGCTGCTTTTTTGCAGGTGTTAGGTTTTTTTTCAGCTCAAACAGCCCCATTGTTTCCTATGGGAGAATCGTGCACGAGCACGTTTTTGAGGCCGGCCGCGTCCGTAAGCAACTCTGGTATCGAGAGTTGTATTTGCGGTAAAAATGCTCTACGCTCCTTTTTTGGAGCCTAACGCAGCATTTGTTTGAACTCTCGATACCAGAGTTAAATTTATGGTGCGGCCAGAAAAAAACCCGCGGAGCGTTAACAGCCCTTTTACCGCCAAACTCCAAATCTAGCCGTATATCTGGGGATGATGATTTATTTTCTATTTTAGATTGTGGCCTTTGCAGGCTATCATCATCATGTGTATTGTCTGCTTTATTATGCAAATAGGGTATTAGAGTCTTTAAAGAGGTACATTTTTTAAATAAAAAGATTGTAACCTCATATTATTTCTCATATTGCAATGGAACAGGTTTTATGTCCTCTGTGGAAGTTCATGAGACAAAACTGAACTGCAGCGCTACAGGATACATCATCTGAATGAATAAAGAACAAATGTAAGAATAAGAAATACCATTATGTGTACGTGCCTGGGAAGAGAAGTGTTAAACAGCAGCCAAATCAGGGCCAGATTACAAGTGGTGTGCTAATGATAGCACGGGACATGAAAAGCAATATGCTAACATTAGCGTGCAACTTGATATTACAATCCCATTTAACAAAGAAGAGTTAGCATGGCCAACATTACTCTAACACAACCTGTACTTTTGATGGATATAGGGACTGTGCTAATTAGGGCTAATACTACAAGTTGGAATTTATAGGCATTGCTTGAGTAAAAGCCGAAACTGTGCTAGAATATTTAGCGTTAATTGAGACCTGAAGTAAAGTGTAAGGGTTAAAAAAAATCACAAAACATAGCAAAGCACATAAAGTATTATTTTAATATTGTCAAAAAGGTTTTTAAAAGGGTTAAAAAGATATTTGGGGCCGCAGTATCATGCTGCGCATGCAGCAGTTTCCGCGCAAGCCTTTGCCGCAAATGTGCAGGGGACGGCATTGCACAAGCATTTCACACAAAATGCTTGTGCAATAATAAATGCCAACAGTGTATGCTGTCTGCATTTCTCAATGTCGGGGGGACATGATCTGCTACAGCGGATCATGTCTGCCCGACACTTGATAAATTGGCCCCATAGTATATGGCAAAGTGTTTGATTGGGAAGGGCTCCAATCAGGGGTGTATTTTGGCCTAGTAAAATTGGCCCATGGTGGGAGATTGGGGGGCAGCACGGTTTGAGTCTCTATTGGGTGCAGCTGGTGACTTAACTAGCAGTTGGTATTTTATATATAAAGTATATATATATATATATATATATATATATATACATACATATACTATATTGCTAATGTAACCTACCTGTATGCAAGGGTTTTGCAAGCCCTGGTAAACATTTAATTTAGAAGGGCCCAGAATTTTTTTTAAAAAAAGGCATGTAACATCCTGAAAACATGTTATGGCCAAAGAAGACCTAAAACTTGTTTGTGTGTGTGTGTGTGTGGGGGGGGGGGATTTGAGTACCTAGGGCAGCATGAAACCTATATATATGTGTGTTTATGTGTTTTTATGTGTAAATATATATGTATGTATACACACACACATATATGTATATACAAAAACACAAATACACACACATATATATATATATATATATATATATATATATATATATATATATATATATATATATATATATATATATATATATATATATAAACTTCTCAAAAAGAAGAGGCACTCACAGGTCTTAATAAGCAAAAAGTACTTTCATTAGTTCATAGGTTCAGTCAACGTTTCGGTCCTCGCTAATAAAAGTACTTTTTGCTTATTAAGACCTGTGAGTGCCTCTTCTTTTTGAGAAGTTTCTACCTATTTAACATAGAGTGCACCCAGGCGTATACCACTAACAGTGAGTGCTTGGATCCCAAAAATTTGCATATATATATATATATATATATATATATATATATATATATATATATATATATATATATATATATATATATATATATATATATAAGATATTCCAAAGGAAAAAGTTGGCAAAAAACCGTAGACAAAAAACTTTTCAATACTTGAGTTTATTCAGCAATGTTGCCAAGTTTCAGGTAGATAGGCAAATGAACACCTAACATAGGTGTTCATTTGCCTATCTACCTGAAACTTGGCAACATTGCTGAATAAACTCAAGTATTGAAAAGTTTTTTGTCTACGGTTTTTTGCCAACCTTTTCCTTTGGAATATCTTACATACTATATAGCGGATGGGATACTGCTTATGGCTGACCGCTAACTTAAGCCTTGCCACTGATTGAAGGTACACTTTACTTCATTTCCTAACGGACCTCATCACCAAGGGCTTACGTTTAAGCGCAGAGCCTCTGACGTCAGAGTGGGTGGAACTTCCACCGAAGATGGCGTGTTGGTGCTTACGTGGCCATTTCCTGCTGACGGGACTGGAGGGTCTGATCGCCTGTCCAAGAACATCGGCGGAGGTTGTCCGCAGCTGTCACACACACGGAGTGGACAAGTTAACAGGCCTTTGAAGGTTGGACACTATTTACAACCTGTTACTGGGACCTTCATATCAGCGGAGATAAGATAAGTACTGGATAACATTTTTACAGCTGTTTTTGGTGACTTTTTGGATACCACATCCCATACTGTACCCAAACCTTGGGAACTGTCAGATATATCATGTTTGACACTGTTATAAAGTCATCTCCAGAAATTATACTGATGGCATATATTCTTTGCCTTTGGAACTTTCACTTGTTTACACAGTCATTCTTGTCTTTTACATTTGCTATTTGTATATTTGTTTGATATATTATATATATATATATATATATATATATATATATATATATATATATATATATATATATATATATATGTAAATATACACGTTTGAGCCCTACACAGTCAAATGCATTTAAAGTGATGGTAAATCCTAGTGTTTTTGAAATGCTAGGATTTACCAGTGCTAAAAATAAAGGGGACTCTCAGTCATGAAATAAAAAATGCTTTCATGCTGATGCTGATTTTTGCCTGCATCATATGCCACGCTGAGCACCACAGGCCGCCCACAGCAGAACCCTATTTCATCAATAAGGTGATGTTAGCCAATAGCGTGTTAGCCATCTGGCATAATGCTGATTTGCCCATACGGCTAATGACTAAGAGGTGGAAATGTCACCTCATTGAAAAAATAGCATTCTGCTGCAGGCAGCTGAGGTGCTCAGCGCTGCATAAGATGTAGGCAAATAGAGGAACTTTCAGCCTGAAGTATTTTATACTTAAAGGGACATTCCAGTCAAAATTTAAATGCACATAGATGAATTACGTCTTTGAATAAAAAACATATTTGAAATATTAATGTATTTGGTAAAATGCTTCTAGTAAACGTTCTCACTGTTTTAGTGTTAGCATTTTTCTCCTTGCATCTGCGACTATCACCTCTCCCCATGCTAGACTGCAGGACTTCTGTCGTGCAGCACCTACCCTCTGGAACACTCTCCCTTGTCAGGCTTTGCCCTAATCTTTCTTCCTTTAAATCCTCCCTGAGACTTTTTTGTTCAGAGAAGCCTACCACCCAACTCAGTAAAAAAATAATTGCACTCACCTAAGAGTTCCCTCATCTAACTCTGCATTAACATCTTTCTCAATCTTGCAGTCCTCACCTCCTGTTTCTCAACCTCCTACCCTTCTAGATTGTAAGTTCCCACGGGAATAGGGCGCTCAATTCCTCCTGTATGTGTTTGTAAATTGTTGTCCTGTATCTTACAAGTTTTATATCATTGTTTTATTTAAATGAATTGTACCCATGGACAGCGCTGCGGAATATGTTGGGGCTTCATAAATAATGCATAATAATAATAATAATAATTTTTCTCTGAACGTGCACGTGAAGCATAGCTAGATATTCTCAGTGCAACAGTATTTTATATACTAAAGCTGCTCAGAGCTCCAGTGGGGCTTATGTCATGTCAGTAATGAACAAATTGAGTCATTACCAAATGATACAATCACCTTTGGCTCTCTTAGCAAGTGCTGTGTTTAAAATACTGGTGCACGGTGCATACTTAAATACACTTTTGAAACAGCTATAGCTTTTATTAGAAGCATTTTTGCTAATACATGTATATTACAATAATGATTCTATTCACAACTTAAATGCACCTTTTTGTATTCCAATTTTGGCTGGAATGTCCCTTTAATGACTGAAAATCCCCTTTATTTGTAGAACTGGTAAATCCTAGCATTTCAAAAATGCTAGGATTTACCATCACTTTAAACATGCAATATAATTTGTATTATTTTTTTTAAATTTGTTTTAATTTGTTTTGAATAGAAATACTTGAAATTTCTATGTTCTTTTATATATCTATATATATCTGAATGCACAATATAAATCTATATATATCTTTATCTGTATATATTTATATAGATATATAGTTATAGCTATATATTTTTCAAAAAATATTCATATATATATATAGAAATATAAATTAAAAAATAAATAGAATATTTTCTTCCAGTGAGGAACATAAAAATGTAAAGCTAACTTGGGTAAGAATGCGTGCTCCCCGTAGAAGTCTATGGTGAGAGGGAGTTAGCACGGTTGTGACATCTATAGTCCTGAAGTTAGTCTTTGGCTCTTACACTATCTTTTCACTTTTCACTTGTAATATGTGCTCTGATCGGCCCACGCTAATTTTTTACTTTGAGTACAGTTAGCACTTGAGCGAAAAAAATTAAATAAATAGTGCGCCACTTGTAATCAGGCATCAGTGTTTTAAAACATTTTCTACTTGCCAGACTTTTTAATTGGACTTGGATTTTCCATTTCAACGGGTACCAGAGATTGACATTTGGATATGTTCTGGCAAAGAACCTGCATTAATTGTAATACATTTAAAAGGTGGTCCTCTTTCAGTATTGTTTATCAGTTTTGCTTTTATTTTAATGTTTACTAATGTATATGCTCTAAAGCTGAACCCGCAGAACAAACATCCTCCAGGATCTAATTCCATAATTCATTTTTTCACTACCATTTTCAGTGGAGCAAATAATAAATCATAATACTGTGAATTAATACTACATTCTCAAGGGTGATTGGAGTTTGTGGGAAATGTTAGTTTAACCTTCATTGAATATAAATCATCATCTGTCATGGAATGTAAGATAGTTATTTCAAGATATTTGTTATTTCCCTCATTAAACTCACAACTCCCATTAATGCCATTTTTCATGGTCCCTGTGACTTGCTTTGACTGTGTCCCAGTCACTATCTCACCTCTGCTTGTCTCTTTAACTTCTACTCTCTCTTGCTCCCCATCACTATATACTCCCTACTACTGCCTCTCTCACTTCCCCTATAGCTGTGTATCATATCACTATCTTCCTGTACGTGTGTAGGTAGGATATGTAGTATGTGGCGTTGTATGTAAAATAAATATACGCGCCTCTGTACACCTCAGCTCGCCTGTGGCGGGGCAAAATTACCCGCAGGTAATCACCATTGCACACAAGCGCAATTTTGCGCTCACGTGCAATGCCGCCCCCTGCCTGCGCACAGCCAATCACGAGTGGGCAGGAGCTGTCAATCTCCTCGGTCGGACTAGACCGCGGAGATTGTATTTCGCCACCTTAGAGGAGGCGAAGAGGTTAGGGAAGCGGCGGTCTGGTGACCGCTGCTTGTTAAATTACGGCGAGCAAGTTCTTGTGAGAACTTGCAGCCGTAGGGCTTTGATAAATCAAGCCCTTAGATTACATATACACATGTGAACACTTGGGGGGGGGGGACTTATGCCCTTTTTTGAATTTGAAAAGCCATCTGCATTTCCAGTTCTTTCAGAAATTATGACCAAATTGCTAAAATTCCAAGGATAATCATTATCTTACAAAGTGTAAAACAGTGTATTAATTTGGTGTTAAGTGTTCTCTTAGTGGTTGATTGCAACTTTATTCCATTTGAAAAGCCTAAAATAGGCCTTTATTCTTATGTATATACATATATATATATATATATATATATATATATATATATATATATATATATATATATATATATATATATATATATAAAATATTTTTATGAAGTTATTATTTAATATTTGAATGCAATTAAGAGATTTATTTTTTACAGTATTGTATATTATCTCCATTAATAGAGTGGTGTTTGTCTTGTGCTATCAATGTTTTCATATTATATATTACTCCAAAGAAATGTCACACACATAATTCTTATGTCTCTGTGCTTACTCAAGTTGGTAAAATGATTATTTACTAGGCACAGATGACTTATTGATTGATAATAATCCTCTCAAGGATGAGAAGAGGAATAAATGACACCATAGCAAGGTTATTTGTGCTGTAAATATTTTTCTTATGACCTGCATATTATTATGTATGTTGCTATCATCTGGAAGTTACAATGTGTTTGGTGACTATATTGCTGTAAATGTAATTTTTGTCAGAAACACAAATACATGATTATCAACTGTGGCTATTTTTATTGCAATTATTTTATTCTATTGACATTTGTCAGTGTCAACTTTATTTTCCTTTTACATTAAATGATGTAACTATTACCCAAGTCAATATACAAATCAAATTGTATAAGATATAAATGATCATATACAGTGTAGCACAATGCCATATATTAAGATAGTCATCAGAATTCCTGTGTAAAACATTGTATGGCTTGGTTTTCTAAGTCATTCCAAGACATTAGAGAAAGAGCGTAAATTTAAATTAAACTGCTCAAAATAGTAAATTATATCACAGAAAAACTAAATAAAAAAAGTTCCAAGAATGAAAGCATGGGTATTGCAGGATTTTTTAATGGAAATTTTTGCAAGTATATTTACATATCTTCATTGAAAGAAAAACCCATTAAGTTTTGGTAATGACTTTCTAATGTGATTAAATGGAGCTTTTTTCAGTATTGAATTTTCCCCTTAATATTTTTCTAATGACTTGTTAAACCCGTTGAGCGCTAACGTATTGCAGTGGTTTGTACTTTGTTGTATCATTTTTATTTGTTAATAAAATAACTGCAAGAAGCAGTTATGAGGGCTGATCTGAAAGTTTGCAGGTGTGGGGTGTTAGAAAAAAAATGGCACTTAAAAGTGCCTTTACATTGCGGTCTATGGAAACTGTGTGTTCCCAGTAAATATATATGTATATGCTTATATGCATATATAGTTATGTGTTAATATTTGTATATATACATATTAACACATAAATATATATATATATATTCATATATATTTATGTTTGCTTCCCATCGCTGTGCGACTTACCCTCTTCGCTGCACTAGTTATCATGCCATGTCTCACAGCATGAGAATGAGGCTCCCATTAGAGCCTATGGAAGTGCGCTCTCGTTTACATTGCACCTCGCTGGTAATACCAGTGCACATTTGCGTGCGCTGGTTTTACTAAGTTGAGCGCAAATATCCATTTTGCAGAAACAATATTTTGAACTCAAATTTTAATCTGGCCCTAAATGTGTAGGAAATTGCTGCTTTAGTTTTATTTCCATGTTTGAAATAGCTGGGTTTGCTCATTGAAACATCCACCTATTTTCATTATGGATGGTGGTTTCAATGAGCAAATGCAGCCTGTTCAATTGCAGAAACAAACCTAAAGAGCAATTTCCAATACATTTAATAGTATATAGCTGGTATAAAATGTAATTAATAACATATTATGGGAAACAATTTACAGTTCAGAGTTCATTTAACTATTAGTATTAATTCAGGATGTATACATTTATTACATTTGTGCAATTTTGTTGTTAACATGTTTAAACATCTCAAATACCTGGGCAAATTCAAATTTTGATGGTTCTATTTAATTTGAGTTCACATTTCATAACTTATAATTTGTTTTTGTTTTTAAAATTACACATTTGTAATTAACTTCCGAACAAAATGATTGAAAAGGAAGACATTTAAATATCCAAGAAATGCTGATCAAACTTGCCAAAATAGGTATTCAAGAGGTCAGGATTGCAGAAGTTTAACAATACTGGTGTGTTGGAATACTGCCACAATATTTACCTTGTGCAAGATATAGGTGTTGTTATTGTGTCACAAATGCTTTTGAAAAGAGTGATTGTGGAGTTTTTAAATGAATTGGAATGAATTTGAATGTGACAGTCACGCAAAAAGCCACATTGGACATTTTATATGGTAATTCTGTTGGAGTGCCTAGGAAGCCTGCTCTAGAAAACAAATTAAACTAATAGAATCTTTAACCTATCTATGTCATTACACTTTTTAGAATTTGCTGACCAAAAAGAACTGTATATTGACCTGCTAGATTCTTAGTACCATCTAATTTCTTTTCATTGCCATGAAAAAGATAAAATAAGGAACTATTAAGAGAATATACTGTTTGTTCTTTTTTATTTGCTTACACTCTTCATTGCCAAATACAGTCATGCATACTAGGAAGAAATATGTAAGACTATTTATATTCCTGTCTTGCTAGATTCTCTTGGGCTCCTCTTTGAAAGACTGAG
Organism: Bombina bombina; assembly: GCF_027579735.1. Classification (NCBI taxonomy): domain Eukaryota; kingdom Metazoa; phylum Chordata; class Amphibia; order Anura; family Bombinatoridae; genus Bombina; species Bombina bombina. Next base: position 623,583,954 of record NC_069503.1, on the reverse strand, counting down.
CAGTCAAAAAGCTTTTCTGAATTATTTCTCTTCACTTGCTAGAAAACTTGAAAAACAATTAAAGCGGCAATATAGGAAAAGCTTGTCATGTGCATTATTGCACAAAAAATGAAAACAACATTCTTTCAAGAAAGACAGAAACATTGAAGTACATTACAAACCAAACATTATCGATTTAGATCCCTTCATATTTCAGCTTCTTTTCAATTTCTAAAGGTGAACTTGTATTGACCATAAAATAATATTAACTTTCAAATTGTATTGATTTTAAAACTAAGTTCTTGGATTACCAGAACAACAGAATGTCATTTTATTAGACGTACACTACAGCTTATTCTCATATAATGCATTCTAGTGTGTTAATTAGTTTTATTTTAAGTAAGCATAGCATTTCACCCCCCCCATTTAATGTAAGTTTTTGGCATAATATTGTAATACAAAAGTGATATAGGTATAAATCTTGGGGGGGGGGGGGGCAAAAATATGACCACAAAGATAAATGTCAAAGGTTTTGGGGATACTGGATGCCAGAACCCCATTTATATTACCTATTCATGCCCTTTTTTAATCTCACATTGCCCTTCATTAACTAAACCCCTAACTTGCAAATTCAGGGTAGTGTATACCTTTGAGGTTTGCAGATTCTAATGATTAGTGTACATGTAATGTAAATATGTATATCGTATTAAGCACTCACTGGTCTGTAGTCATTTGTGGTGAATCAATCATTTTATATATGTGTGTATATATATATATATATCATATCCAAGAAAAGGCACTCACCGGATTAGTGAAAAATATAACATAGCTTTTATTGTCTACAATAAAAAATGCATGATGTTTCAGTGTGCAAGAACCCCTATATTAAATGCTACAACAGCATGGACAAAACATGTATATCCCATCCCAAATATTTCCATAAGTGCGTGATCCAAAGCGTCAGCGAATTGCCACCCCCACCAATGTCACCAATGACATTGTAAGGCACACAAAGTAACAGGCACTATACGAAGATGGAAAGAGCTTGGAGCCACAGTTTCTTTGTGTTGGACTCTATCTGTGATTGCATACTAGAGGGCTTGGCCACCAGCTGTCCACAAAGCCAGCCTGTGGATGGACATCTGACAATGAGGAAGTGAGTATATATAGCTATTGAGTGTATACAGATAAGTGTCATTCTTTTGTGTCCTAAATATGTCCTGTCATTCTTTTGTGTCCTAAATATACCCTGTTGGGAAATTGGCTTGTTGCTGATGCAAACAAGCAAGCATCAGGTGTTAAATTGAGGGGTTGTTTTTAAAAATACAAGTGCAATTATAGGCTCTTTCCCTAATTTGACCCATTGTTGGTGTGCTCATTTTATATATAGACATGGTAGGAATAGGCACTGACATCACTGAGCAGGTTACACAGCCTGCAGTTGAAAATGAATCTGCTTAAATGGATATCATTTTTTCTAGCAAGGTTTTTGATATTTCTACACAAAAAAGATTTTTTTGAGAACTAAGGTGACGACCTGGATTTAAAAATGCATTTTAAAACCTTGGAACACATTTCCTCACTGACTTAAGATTACTGTGGGGTATTGTTGCTTTTAAAAGATACTTTCAGTCACAAAGAATACCACATGGACTAAGTATCAAAAAGTTTCCATAATTCCAATTTGATGATGAAACGGATATGGATGATTGGAACTTAACGCTCACAGAGTACTCATTTAAGCTCATTAATATTCTAATTAGAGTAAAAGAAAAGAAACATGAACAATTGAAAACTACCATTAATGCCATGGATTATTAATTAAAACCGTTTGAAGGAAATATAAAATTTCCTACCTACAAAAAGAAAATGGATGAGCTGATTAAGAAGTCTGATGGTGAACAAGCCATACCTAAAGGAAGTAACAGAGACCAAGATGATAATGATCAAACCCATGTCTATAATTTGGCAGCTTTAATGAAGCCAACAAAAGTCCAGTAACAGAAATAGAAATAAAAATAACCTGGGTAAAAACAACCAAGAAGTGATGAAAATAAGACACCAAAATCAATTTTGAAAAAGAAGCACATGCTCAAGGTGGTCTTTGATGCCGCAGATGGGGATTCTTCCGATCTTGAAATATGGATGGCTGGCTGTTGTTTTGTCTCTACCCTTTCTTCTTCTATTCCCTCTTCTACTTCTTGTGCTTTTGTTACAGGACACATCAGGGGAAGAAATAGTGGAAGTGGTTCAGGTGGTTCGCCCAAAGACCAGAAGGACAACACAAAGGGAGAGAGAGAAGTATAGGGCAAAAAAAGAGAATGTAAGATGGAAAAAGAAAGAGTTAAAGACAAAGACAATCACAGATGTGTATCCCAAGAAAGGAAAGGACTTTGCAAAACAAACAACAATTAAATCCAAAATGAGGGATTCAGTATCATTAATGTTATCATTAAATTATTATGAACTGAAGTGTTCTTTCCAAAGGTTTGAGATTTGCCCCCTCCAATAAGTTTTCATACTCCAATAAGTTCTCATCCTCCAATAAGTTCTCATCCTTATTAGACATAAACAAATTTGTTCAAAAACGTGCTTTAAAATTGTATTTTGCCTTGAATAAAATTGAAAGCACTTTATCTGATATTAGTGATACAATTAGGATAAATATAGACAAATATGAAGAGTCCATTCCCCATCTCCAGTTTACGGATGCACTGGGATCTCTAGTAGATCTATACAGTGGTGAGGCATCTAATGCAAATATCCATGATCTAAATAGCCCTAAGAGGCACAAATCAGACTTTTACACTATACATTTTCGAGGACCTATGATTAAAGCCTTTCAAAAGCAGTTCAGGATGATATCCTAAAATTTTAACACAACATCAAATGTGATGCTGCCCTCTTTAATCTGAGTTATAATGAACAAATTACAATAAAATATTTGCAAAATAATAATGAGATTATGATAAAAAAAACTCTTATAAGGGGGCAGTATTGTGATGGATAAGGAATATTATTTCAAAGAGGCGAATAGGCAGCTATCTGACAGTTCAGTATATTGTAAATTACAGGTGAATCCTACTCTGAAGTTCACTAAGCACTTACATTAGCTAATCTCTGATAGTATCACATTGGGAGTCTTTACACAGGAAGATGTGGTAGTTTTAATTCCAGAGAATCCAATTACTCAGATTTTTTATCATGTGCCAAAAGTACACAAGGATGTCAACCACCCTCCAGGAAGACTTATTGTGGCCAATTTATTAATGTGCGAGCGGACATGATAATACGATGTAGTGTATCATGTCCGCCGCACATCGATAAATGCAGACAGCATATGCTGTCGGCATTTATCATTATACAAGCAGTTCTTGTGGACTGCTTGTGCAATACCGCCCCCTGCAGATTCGCGGCCAATCGGCAGCTAGCAGGGGGTGTCAATCAGCCTGATCATATAGGATTGGGCTGGTAGTAACTGTCATACATCTACACTACTGGTAATTCTTTATATGATTACATTTCCATTTTTGGACGTTATATAGACAATCTTCTATTTGTAGTGACTATACCTTTAGATAATACCTCCTTTGCAGAATACCTGTCTTATCTTAACAACAATTATTTGGGTTTGAGGTAGACCGGAAGTATATTTTTTAGATCTTACTTTAAAAGGTATACAATTAAGTATTGCTACTGAAATAAAAAGCTCACTGCAGGCAATACTATTCTTCACGCATCCTCCCAACATTCTAGACACCTCATAAAGTCCATCCCAAAAAGCCAGTTAATTCACTTTAGAAGAAATATAGACGAACAACCGTCAATAGAGATTAGAGATAGATAATATGTAGGAGTTACAATGCAAGAGATCTGAAAAAGAGATTATAAATTATAAGAGCAGTAAATATTTTTAAAAGAAGAATTTGAGGACAATGTTTTAAGATGCCATTGTATTTACTATAAAATACACTAAACAATATGACTCAGTAGTAAAAATTCTGAAAAAAATATCTCCATATTTTGGAAGGTGATGAAATATTACAACCAATGTTAAAAACTGTAGGTTTGCACCTAAGAAACCATAGGCTTTGTCCCCTAGCTTTGTAAAAAGTCAAACTCATAGAGATAGGCATAATTGGCTAGCCAGAAAAGGTCATTTCTGATGTGGCAGTAGAGGTTGCAACACTTGTTCCCACATAATATATGGTGACACTTTTTGTTGTAATGTTGACAACAAAAGTTACCATATCGACTTTTAGGCAAATTATATTACTACATTTGTAGTTTATTTACTTACTTGCAATATATGTAATTGTTAAAATATTGGTAAAACTGCACGTGAGGCCAAAACAAGGTTTAGAGAAAACATTAGAGATACCAAACATTATAATAAGGATTCTGTGGTTGCTAACCATTCCAATAATGTAATTTTTTTAAATAAAGCAAATATAGCTAGACAAATTATCAATATAGCTAATATGCCACTTAGAGGTGGAAATAAATATAAGACCCTAGAGAAAAAGGAACTCTATTGGATATTAAAGGTCCAGAAACGTTTCCCACAAGGAATGAACAGAGAGTGGGACATTCATTATTTTATTGATAACTGATTTTTGATAGCTTGAGTCCAATTGTAGCCCTTTTGTCTTTTGTTGGTTGAGAATAGCCCCTTTTTTGCTATATGTCTATAACTATGCCTTCTGCTGTATATTCATTATGTTCATTTTTATATTTGTGCACACATTTCTTGAAACAATATATGAGATTAGAAGTGTATAATGAAATGCATTCATGAATATGGATACACATATAAAATAGGTGTATATGCAAGATAGCAATTTCTATATAAGTGCTTCACTCAGGATCTTAGGGGAGCCTCGTTTTTTGGTAGAAGGACTTCCCTTTATATGGATCTGGAAAGGGCTTGAAGCCATGGTTTATTTGTGTTGGGCTGTCACCAATGAGATCATTCATGCTTCACTCAAAGCTCTCATTGTCACACCCATGAACCTGGGACTCCTGATTCACAGCCTTTAGCCCTGTCTCTGTGCCACCAGAGGGATTTAGCTTGTGTTGATACTTCGGGATACCTGTTTCCTGCCAGCTGTAGGCAGTTAACTCGTCAGCATGGCTATAAAAAGCAGCTTCACAGACCACTCCCTGCACTAACATTGCCTTTTTTTTATTCAGCTTTTGTTTAATGAAGTTTTAGACTGCTATTCTAGTCTACCAAGCTTGGCTTGTGTCCTGACTACTCTAATAGATTCTTCCTGTATTCTCTCAGATATCTGACACTCAGCTTGTCTACTGACTATTCTCTCATCACCAGCCAACACTGCTACCTGTTATCCTGTGTCACCATCTCTGCCTTCTCTGGTATCCTGCTCCTGTACCCAAGTTCTGCAGTGGGCGCCTGCCAAGCACTTGTATCCTCTGTCAGTGCCTCACCTTGCAGAGGACGCTTGCCAAGTTCTAGTATCCAGCTACTGCACCCAAGCTCTGCAGGGAGTGTTTGCCAAGTGCCAGTCTCCAGCTACTGCACCCAAGCTCTGTCAAGTTCCTGTACCCAAGTTCCTGTATATAGTTCCAGTACAAAAGCTCTGCAGAGGTTGTCTGTCAAGTTCCTTTATACAGTTCCTGTACTCAAGCTCTGCATAGGGTGTCTGTCAAGTTCCTGTATACAGTTCCTGTACCCAAGCCCTGCAGAGGGTATCTGCTAAGTGCCAATCACCAGTTCCTTCTTACAAGCCCTGCAGTGTGTATCTGCCAAATACCAGTATCCAGTTGTACTCAAATTCTGCATTGGGTAACCACCCAGCTTCGGTATCCCGTTCCAGTCTTTGGACTGAAGTGGGTATTCCAGTCTTTGGCCTTAAGTGGTCATTCCAGGCTTTCACCCTCAAGTGGGCACTCCAGTCTTGGCCTCAGACTGGGCATTCCTGTTCCTGGCCCCATCGTGGGCATTATCTCCGATTCCAGCTCTGGAGTGAGCTGACCTGTTCAACTATGCTGCTTCTGGTATCCGATCCTTCAATGTCCTGTACAATAAGCTTGCATTATCTGTCTGTTTCTTCAGCTATGCCTAAAAGGGTTAATTCCACAATGAAGCGCATACCTCCACCTCTCATATGTTGCTTACCCTAGAACCCACTCCTACTTACAACTAAATCCATTCTTCTTGGTCAACGTAAATTTACATCAAATGTAAACAATAACATTGTGACATGTGGGTGCATGATGTGCAATCTTAGGGCTTTTGTGTACAGGCAATTACCATATACCCAAAACTAAAAACCTCCACCTGTAAAGTAATATCCTAATATGTACTTCGCAACTCCCAAAGTACGGAAGAAACTTGAAAGTTGTGGACCGACTTTTGGTTTTGTGTACTAGATCCTGATATAAATAAGGCAGTAAAAGAATACATGTCATCTAGCTTGTCATGAGTAAATAATAGTGTTCCATCATATTTTAGTTCAGCTTGAGAAACTTGCTGGTAAAACTAAATTAAAGAATTAATTATTTAATTAATTAATTAAACCCATTTGGCCAGATTACGAGTGGCGCGTTAACATTTATGCACAAGCGAAAAGGGGATTATCGCGGGTGTTTGCACGCGTTGGGTTTACCGCTCATAATAAAATTCAAAGTAAATCATTAGAGCTCTGTTTAACTGTTGTGAGTAGGGTTGCACCGATACCGATACTAGTATTGGTATCGGGATCCGATACCAAGTATTTGCATGAGTACTTGTTTAAATGCACCGATACTTAAACCGATACCTCCACTTCCTACCCATATGCTATCTTGTGACTTTTTTTCAAACTGCATGTTCTCATTTCATTTTAAGATGGAGTGGAGACTAAACTAAAAATTGTTTACTTGTTGTTCTGCCAATACAAATTGTTGTTATTTGTATTATTGTAGGAGAGATCACTGTACCTCGTTCAGACAAACCCCTGAAGTACTGGGCAGTTAATAAACTGAGATTTTCAGCACTGGCTAAAATGGCCCAAAAATATCTTTCTGCCCCATGCAGTAGTGTGGAAAGTAAAAGACTGTTCAACTTAGAGTCGAACCTCCTTACTGATAGCAAAAACAGACTAATAGCTGAACACGCAGAGATGCTTCTGTTCTGTTCCTTAAAAAGAACTTGCCACTAACCTTTGAAAAATTATTCGTATTGCTTGATTGACTTTTTTACTGCTAGCTCTCATCTTGCACAATTATGTTCAAAACATACTGTACTCTGAGGAACATCCATACCCTTAGATTATATAATTGCAGGAAGAGTACTCATAGGACAAATTAAGTTAATTCCAATGAACACTCATCCTGCAATGATAGGACTAGATTTAGATTACATTTGATTGGTAAGCTTTACCAATGCTCTGTTCACATTTCAAATTCCATAGACTTTAATGGAGTAGGACATGTAATGAGATCATTGGTAAAGCTTGCCAGTCAAATGTAATCTAGCCCATAGTGTTGTTCCCCATGATTAAACAGTGCACTGTTCTATTTTTTTACAGTATTGCACTTTTGGTTGGTTGTAATTTTATATTTGTTATTTATTGTTGTTGTTATTAGTATATTTTTTGTAATATTTTTATTTATAAACATGTTCTGTGAACTTTGTGACAAATAAAACAGTTTTATTATTTCATAATGTCTTTTGAGTTACAGTCCTTCATAATTATAAAGAAGGAATCTTAAATAGTTAGTCTGTATTGTGCTTGGTAAACTGTCATCGGCGAGTATTTGAAAACAAGTATCGGTACTTGTACTCAGACTTAAAAAAATGGTATCGGTGCAACCCTAGTTGTGAGAAACAAAAAAGTGTCACAAAACATATGAAAAATACATTACAAATCAAAGTTACACCCATAATAACACTATCTAATACTAATTATTTAACAAATTGCACAAAAACTTTATAAGGGCTCAAAGATATGAGGCCCCGGTGTTAGAAACTAAATTCTGCAAGCGGCTTTAACATAGAGATACATACATATACATATCTAAAGATATTTATATATATATATATATACAGTATATGTGTGTATATTTTTATTTATTTATTTATATGTGTAAATATGTATTTACAGACATATATAGACACATATATAAGTGCATTGTAGCCCTTTACAGTTAAGTTGCTGAAAACATGTTAAATCATATTTATGCAATATTCATATCAAGTGTTATACTGTGTATTTACTGTAAACATTTCAGAATCCAATTTTATGCACATAGCAAAATATGTTCTATGTATTTTTAAACAGATATTCCTATATATATATATCTGTATATATTTATACTTATATATAGTCATGTACATACCTTCAGCTATATGTAGAAATATGTATTTATTAACATATTTAAGAACATATTTTTCTATTCATATTTTCTTGTTGGGTTACCGTACTTGAAAATATGGCAACGGGTGCGGGTAGGGTTTATTTCCACTTTTGTTGCCTCATTGAGTTCTATGGTGGAATACGTTATTGCATGTGGGATATTCTAAGTTCAGCTTTTTAAGCGTATTGGTTTAGCACGCAAGCAAAAAAAGTTTACTTTCAACTTGTAATATGAGCGCTACCCAACGCGCTCACAAAACTTCTAGCGGAGTTAGCACTTGAGCGGAAGCATTAAATACTGCTCCACTTGTATTTCTTTGATCTTTTAAAAGGATCCAGGTCATTAGTCGGTAAATGCCTCATGAAACAGTGGTATCAGCCAAGAAATGCATTACATTTTCTGCTAAATGTTTTTAAATAGCATTTGTTGGGCATTTTATGATTGTTTAAAATAAATATTTTGTATACACTACTTGCAGTCACTTTGGATTACTCATCAAGAGTAGCAAGATCTTGAGTCTGGAGAATAGTCAGCTGAGCTACTGTGAGAGCAGAGTCTACCTCATTCAGTGCTGCAGTGTTTTGGTTACACATTTTATTGTTTTGCTTTGTTACCTTGTATAATATATGCCATGTGGTGCATTCTTTGGTTTGATGTCTTGTATTTGCACTACCAACCCCCTAACAACTATCCCCTAACATTAGAGCTTCTGAGTTACAAAAAAAAAAACTGTAAAAAAAAAAATACACAAAAAAATACTGGCATAAAAAAAATTTGCACCAAAAAAAACCCTATACTAAAACTGAATTATACTAAAAAATAAAAAAATGCCATATCCTAAAACTAATGTAATCCCCACAAAAAAACTTAAGAAAAACCTATACAAAAACCCCCCAAAAAAACATATTCTAAAAATAACCCCCCAAACAAAAAAAGCATAATGTTTTAACTCACAATCTAAAATCCTTCTCCTTCGTGGGGGGCATCGGCAGGTCCTCAGAGTATCCATGGTGAAGGTGCTTCTGTCAGGGTGCCAGGAATCAGACTGAGACGAGAAGTGCAAAAATAATCACACCTTTATTAATAGCAAAAAATAATAAAAAGTCCACAAGTCAAATAACAAGCCAGGAATCAAAACCAGAGCTGGTAGTCAGACGAGCCGAGTCAGGAGCCAACGCGAATAGTCAGACGAGCCGGAATCAGGAACAAGGAAAACAGCAGAGTCAGGAACAAGCCAGGGATCAGGAACCAGGAAGGACGTCAGGCAGCCAGGTAATACACAGGAACTCTCACAAACAGGTCTGAGACAACGCAAAGTCAAAGCATACTTAAATAATAAGTGATGACATTGCAATTCTGAGACTGCATCCTGTCTCACATGGATGATGCACACCAGTCTGGCCATAAAAGGAAGTGCAGGAATTGAGCAGCATTCCCCACAATGCATCATAGTCAGGAAGAGAGGTGAGTAAAATGGCTGCTAGCAGCACATGGCAAACACAACAGGGAAAAAACCCTGACAGCTTCTCGGTCCTCTTGATCCATGGTGACAGCACTCCTCAGTTCTCTTCATGCATGGTGGTGGCGCTCTTCTTAATCTATGGCAGCTGCGGTCCTCTTCTTCCATACGATGCGTCTTCATGCTGGCCACGCACATACTGAAGTTTGAAGGAAGGTTTCCCCTTTATATAGGTGTGTCCTTGTATTTCTATTGGTTGATTTTTCAATTCAAAGTGAAATGATCCGATAGAATTTAACTTTTTCTGTTGACTGATTTGAATTTGATTTGAAAAATCAGCCAGTAGAAATGCAAGGACACCCGTATAAAAGGGAAAACCTGCATTCATACTTGCATGAAGATACATCAGATGGAAGAGGAGGATCGAGTGGAAGCAGAGGACTGCCACCACCATGGAAGAAGAGGTGCACCACTGCCATGGATGAGGAGAACTGAGGAGTGACTCCGCTATAGATGAAAAGGACCGCAGCCACCATGGACCCCCTGGGGGCCCGTCACTGCCCCCCAAAGTAGATGGATTCAAGATGGTGAGTTAAAACTTGGGGTTAGACTTAGGTTTTTTTTGGGGTGGAGGTATATTTTTAGAATAGGTTTTGTTTTTAAGGATAGTTATTTTTTTAGGTTAGGTTTCTTTAGATGGACTTTTTGTATTTTTGTACTATTTTAGATTTAGTATAGGGCTTTTTTAGTGTAATGTGTTTTGTTTGTGTATTTTTTTAAACTATTATTTTTTTTGGTAACTTAGGGAGTCTAGGATTAGGGGTTTGCTGTTATAGGGTTAATTAGTGTAGCAAGGGTTTATTATGATGGGGGCTGTTGCAGTTTAGGAGTTAAATAGGTTAAGGGGTTTATTGCAATGGGGTTATGGCGGATAAGGGTTTTTAGTGTAGGAGTTAATAGCAATGGGGTTTGTGGTGGTTTAGGGGTTAATTGTGATGGGGTTAATTGTGATGGGGTTATGGTGGTTTACAGATTAAGTAGTGTAGGGGTTATTGTGATGAGGGTTAGGGTGGTTTAGCTGTTAATTACAAAGGGGGTTATAGCAGTTTAGGGGTTAAGTAGTGTAGGGGTTATAGGGATGGGGTTATTGTGGTTAAGGGGATAATTGTTATGGGGTTTATGGTGGTTTAGAGGTTAACAGTGAAGGAGTGGATAGTGTAAAACTTAATTTTTTTTGTGTTTAGTGCAACTTTTTTAAGCTCAAACCCTTTATGTTAGCTTTAAACTCGCTTAAAGAGTTTTAGCTTAAAATGCGATTGCGTTTGATCAATTGCATTTACTGTCAACTTTAAATATGAGTGTAAGTTAACTCGATTGTGATATTGCAATTTCATGCTCCCGTTAACATTACCGATTCACTCGTAATCTAGCCCATAGTTTTTTTTCCTTTCTCTTATATGAAGCAAGTGCTTTGTTAGCAAAATTATAATATTGTTCATGCCTATTTTTGTGATATTATATTTTGTGATGTAAGCAGACTATGGACGTTTGGGATTGTTATCAGACTGGTGACTGATATTGTATTCTGGCAAGTAAACTGTGTTTTTTCCCCCAACTTATATTGCTTGTATGTATTAAGTAAACTAATGTATAAGAGGTCGCTTTATCAAACTGGAAACAAGGCATTACTTTATTGATGCATGCTCATCATTTTTATATTGGCTCAGGTTTAATCTGTTCTGAACTGAGCACCAAAAGATCAAATGGGACTCAAAATAAACTTGAATCTCTTTACATTGGAGAGCTGATGCAAACTCATTAGTCTAGCGTCGGTTGCTTAACAGTTTTAGCTTATTTTAACTTAAGAATGCTGAGGGAAGATTGGCAAGGTGTCACAATTCTAACCAAAGCTGAGAATCTGGAGACAAAAACAGAGTATCTTGATTGTTTCTGTATTAGACAAAACATTAATGCATTGTTTTTTTTTCCTGGGAACTGCTCACTTTGTTCAAATATAATTTGGGCGTCATTCAGGACTTTAGATTTATCATTATACACTAATATCCTTGTCAATTGCCTATTATTGTGATAAATCTTTACTAGATTTGACATTTTGTTTGATAAGATATCAGATGAGTACATTCTCTTTTTAGAAATTGTAATTATTCCTGGTTTGATAATAATAATTGATTTTCATCTTTGCAAAAATATACTCATAGCTTCAGAAAGACATTACCACTAGAAATACCATACATGTATAATAGACATTAATTAACTTATGGATTTGTCACAACAGATGCATATTATTTTAGCTATATAACATGACTGTACTGTACTTATTTAAATATATTTTCAGAGGCTTCTTCAGAACAAATTTTGCCCCAGAAGTAGGTAAGGTTTTAAATAAAACTGAATTGAACAAGGACTCTTTAGGTGGTTGGATTTGAATCTGTGTACAGTTTATCGCAAACAACAAAGGCCTAGATTATAAGTGGAATGATACAGTTTTAGCTAACACAGCTCAAGGTGAATCAATAGAGCTCCCATGTTTGCACCAATATTACAAGTTGAAAGTGAAAAGTTATAACTCAAGTGAATATCTGGAGGTCGGTTAAGCCACCGCTCTAACTCCATTTCCCTATAGACTTCTATGGGTTGAGCTAAGAAAGCTTTTTCTTTTTTTCACTTGCGCACTGACCTGGAGGTGCGCTAGGAAAACTGGGTTAAAGCCGAAGGCGCGTTAGGAATACTTCAAATACCTATGTTCTTCACATTGAAGGAAATATTATTTTTAAATATATATTTCTATATTTATCTGTACATTTTTTGCTAAAATATCTATAGATATATATCCATATGAATATATATAAATATAGATATAGAATTAGATATAGATTGTATAGATTGTGTGTGTGCATATGTATGTATATGTATATATATATATATATATATATATATAAATATATATATATATAGTATATATAAATATACTGTATATATTTACATTAAAAAATAAAAAGAGCATTTCCTTCTAAGTGAAGAACACAGGAGTTTCAAGTTTTTCTATAAAAAAAAAAAAAGAAAAACATTGAAATTGTTTAAAAATTATATTGTATATTTCAAGGCATTTGGGCATCTTAAAATTTAATTTTAAAAAAATAATATTAAACTTTATATTTGCTATTACAAATGTTTTTATATGAGTTTAATACTTTATTGTATTATGTTTTACATGTGTTTTGTGAAACTTTTTAAACCCTAACACTTTATTTGAGTTCTCAGGTCTCATGCCTATTCTTCTAGCGCTATTTTGGCTTTTGCAAAAGTGCAACCCATAATTTCCAACAAGTAGTAAGATTGATGTTTAGTGTATCCATTGAAAGTATAGGGAGTGTTAAAGGGATATGGGCCATACTAAACTTTCTCTGGGAAAGCTGTTTTACCATGGACTATCAATTTGTGCGCTAATTTTAGCGTGGTCCAGCAATATTGATATTGCACCCTGCTCTCTCATTTGTGCTGGGCCAAAATTAGTGGCTTGTTAAAGCATTTACACCGAGGGCCCCATCCAATATGCAGCGTCGCCCGCAAAAGCCGGCGACGCCTTTTTTTGCGCGGGTTTGGTATCCTATATACAGAGCCGCATATAAATGCAGCACGTATATTTCACCCGGCGGACGTAGTTTTTCTCTCCCATAGACTAACATATAAAACCCACGCAATTTGGTATCCAATATCCAGCGCAAGGCCTTACGTGGCGAAAATGGAAAACGTACTCCATTTTCCCCTCGCCATAAAAAGCAGCCATAGCAGGCCTTGCGCTGAGTATGGGAGCACTGTAACTCCCTAAAATGCTTACAAAAAAAAACTAACACCTAACGCATGCACAATGTCTATCTACCTGTCAACCGCAATCCCCCACCGCAATACCTAATAAAGTGTATTAACCCCTAAACCGCCACTCCCGGACCCGGCCGCCACTAAATAAAGTGTTTAATCCATAAACCGCCGCTCCCGGACCCCGCCGCCACCTACATTAAATGTATTACCCTCTAATCTGACCCCCCTACACCGCCGCCACCTACATTAAATGTATTACCCTCTAATCTGACCCCCCTACACCGCCGCCACCTACATTAAATATATTAACCTCTAATCTGACCCCCCTACACCGCCGCCACCTACATTAAATGTATTAACCCCTAATCTGACCCCCCTACACCGCCGCCACCTACATTAAATATATTAACCCCTAATCTGATCCCCCTACACCGCCGCCACCTACATTAAATATATTACCCCCTAAACCTAAGTCTAACCCTAACACCCCTAACTTAAAGGGCCATAATAACATGATTAAATGATTAAATCAACCAATCAGATTTTTCCTACCTTAATTCCGATTGGCTGATAGAATCCTATCAGCCAATCGGAATTCGAGGGACGCCATCTTGGATGACGTCATTTAAAGGACCAGTCATTCATCGTCGGCAGAGATAGATGTTCCGCGCCGGAGGTCTTCAAGATGGAGCCACTCATCGCCGGAAGGATGAAGATAGAAGATGCCGCTTGGATGAAGACTTCTGCTGGATGGAGGACCTCTTCTGCCCCGATCGGATGAAAACTTCTGCCCGGCTGGAGGACCACTTGTGCCCGGATAGGATGAAGAGTTCAGCCCGGCTGGATGAAGACGGCTCAAGGTAGGGTGATCTTCAATGGGGTAGTGTTAGGTTTATTTAAGGGGGGATTGGGTGGGTTTTAGAGTAGGGGTGTGTGGGTGGTGGGTTGTAATGTTGGGGGCGTATTGTATTGCTTTTTTTTACAGGTAAAAGAGCTGGTTACTTTGGGGCAATGCCCCACAAAAGGCAGTTTTAAGGGCTATTTGTAATTTAGTTTAGGGTAGGGAAATTTTATTATTTTGGGGGGCTTTTTTATTTTATTAGGGGGCTTAGATTAGGTGTAATTAGATTAAACTTCTTTATTTTTGTTAATTTAGTGGGGTTTTTTGTAATATAGTTTAGTTTATTTAATTGTATTTTATATTAGATAATTGTAGTTAATTTATTTAATTAATTTATTGATAGTGTAGTGTTAGGTGTATTTGTAACGTAAGTTAGGATTTATTTTATAGGTAATTTTGCAATTATTTTAACTAGGTAGCTATTAAATAGTTATTAACTATTTCATAGCTATTGTACCTAGTTAAAATAAATACAAAGTTACCTGTAAAATAAATATAAATCCTAAAATAGCTACAATGTAATCATTAATTATATTGTAGCTATCTTAGGGTTTATTTTATAGGTAAGTATTTAGTTTTAAATAGGAATTATTTAGTTAATAATATTAATATTATTTAGATTTATTTAAATAATAATTAAGTTAGGGGGTGTTAGGGTTAGACTTAGGTTTAGGGGGTAATATATTTAATGTAGGTGGCGGCGGTGTAGGGGGATCAGATTAGGGGTTAATATATTTAATGTAAGTGGCGGAGGTGTAAGGGGATCAGATTAAGGGTTAATATATTTAATGTAGGTGGCAGCGGTGTAGGGGGATCAGATTAGGGGTTAATATATTTAATGTAGGTGGCGGTGGTGTAGGGGGGTCAGATTAGGGGTTAATAAATTTAATGTAGGTGGCGGTGGGGTCCGGGAGCGGCGGTTTAGGGGTTAAACACTTTATTTAGGTGCGGCGGGGTCCGGGAGTGGCGGTTTAGGGGTTAATACATATAATGTAGGTGGCGGCGGGGTCCGGGAGCGGTGGTTTAGGGGTTAATACATATAATGTAGGTGGCGGTGGGGTCCGGGAGCGGCGGTTTAGGGGTTAATACTAGTATAGGTTTATTGCGGTGTGGGCTATGGCGGTTTAGGGGTTCATAATTAGGCTCATTGCGTTGTGGGGGGTTGTCGGTCTAGGGGCTAATACATTTATTATTAGGAGTGAGAGGGGGGATTGTGGATATAGGGTATACGTGTCGGGATGATGTTTGGGAGGCGTGTTAGACAGTTACGGGAGATTTAATACTTTAGTAGGTTTTTGTAGGCGCAGGCAGTTTCTAAAGTGCCGTAAGTCACTGGCGACTCCAGAAATTTGTAGTTACGCTCATTTCTGGACATCGCTAGTTTGTCCGACTTATGGCACTTTAGCATCTGCCGACGGGGTATATTGGATACCCCGATGTGCGAGGTGAAACTACGGGCGGTGCGGGTTCCCTTGCTTGTGCCGAAAACTACGCTGTATATCGGATCGCGCCCCGAGATTTTTAGTTGAAATTATATAAAAGAACATACTTCAACTTCACATGCCTAAAATACTGGGTAAAAAATGGGAACAGATAGAACTTGATATAATGTATTACTGGAATACCAATCTTTATAATGATGATAATAATAATTATGATAACAATGATATCTATTATACATAAAATTAATATATAACTATGTGCATGACCTAATTAATATATTTAATAAAGATATATCTTTTGTGACTTTGTGTTTTAGATCAGCATAACATCTATTTATACAATTTTATGATTATTAGATAAATGCTAGTGTCTCATCTCTATGTATTGGGGGCATATTAAGCTGTTCTTGTTCCCTCTTTCTCTCTCTTGGTCTGATGATCAAAAATCATTCAACATCTTTGGGGGCTTTTTCTGAGGATTATATTGCAATATATTCTTCTCTCCTTCACATCCTGAACCCTGCGTAGCTATTTAAATAGCTCTAATGCTAATATTCGCCTTTCTAAAAAAAAATTCTGGGGGAGACATCATAGTACTGATGAAATTTCTTAGATAATCTGTCGAGAGCATCAGGCTCTCTCTGCTCACCTCTTTGCTACAGAAAGGGATGGCTGTTATATGTTAATTTTACTGTCTACCTCTTACTTATTTCTAATTCTCCTTGTACCTTAAACAATACTAAATTTATAGCCATGACCTGACTTTTGCAATATTGTTTTGTAAATATCTTTATGAAATGTTTACGCTTGTTAAACTAAACCACTTACAGAGTGCTCATTGCTTTTCTTATCATGTGTGCCAATGTCCATGCTGTTTCATTAAAGGGACACTAAACCCCATATTTTTCTTTCATGATTTAGATAGAGCATGCAATTCTAACCAACTTTCTAATTTACTCCTACTATCCATTTTTCTTTGTTCTCTTGCTATCTTTATATAAAAAGCAGGAATTTAAAGCTTAGGAGTAAGCCCATTTTAGGTTCAGCACCCTGGATAGCGCTTGCTTATTGGTGGGTACATTTAGCAAACCAATAAGCAAGCATAACACAGGTTCTGATCCAAAATGGGTCGGCTTTTAAGATTTACATTACTGCGTTTTAAATAAAGATAGCAAGAGAACAAAGAAAAATTGATAATAGGAGTACGTTAGAAAGTTGTTTAAAATTGCATGCTCTATCTGAATCATTAAAACAAATTGGGTTTAGTGTCCCTTTAAGAACAACGTTTACCTTTAATGTTAGGGAAAAAAATCATTGTAAACTATTTGGAGCTTAAACTAATCATGTATATGAAAAAATGTACTCATAACAGAGGATAAATACCATGTTTAATGCAGATTTATGTAGATTTATGTAATCTACTATTGTGGAATGTCCTGCTATCACTATGTAAAATGAAAAAGAAATAAAAGAAAAAAGTAGTAAAACTATGAAGTTACAACAAATTTAGGTTTTGATATTTTCATCCCTCATCTTTCACCACCGGATAAGCTCTTTGGGAGCAATGTTTGAAATCACTCCATTATCTAACTTCAGATACAATTTGCAAGTGAAGTCTTATGGCACTTGGCAAACTCCAATAAAACATCATAAACTTCCAAATAGATACTTACTATGTCACTATTGATCAGCATTTCATCTATGATTTCATACTTTATCTCATTTTTATTCGGCAGCTAAAAATCTTACATGCATTTAGATGAACAGACTTGGAAGCTGGGATGGAAATTATGACTAACTGGATAAAATACCTGCACAACACTATCAACAACAATTTTGCATGATTACAATTTTTGTCTAGATAATAATTTTTGATGTCAGCTCAGACCTGAATTCTATGTCTCCTACATAAACCTTAACTTCCAGCCAGATCCCTTAATTTTTTTTTGTCAGTCAAGACTTTAAATTCATAGTCTCTGTCTCTTAATTAACTTTGCAAGCCCAGACCTTAAATTCATGCCACCTGCACACTGTTAAAATATTGATTACAACTTAGATTGATGGATTTTGGAGTTGGAATTTGGAATAAATATATAGTACACATTCTGTTTCATCTTAGTATAATATTTCAAACAAAGATAAGTGTTTGTGGTGGCGTGCTACGATCTGTGTATTGTTCATTTTGTTTCTATGGTTTATTGATGCTAATGAATCATTTTAACAATGGGACATGCCCAGAATATGTAAGGACATAAGACACTTGGCTATAGTTTTACACCTGGCAAGTGTAATGAGTCCCTTTAAAGGGACACTGAACCCAAATTTTTTCTTTTGTGATTCAGATAGAGCATGCAATTTTAAGCAACTTTCTAATTTACTCCTATTATCAATGTTTCTTCGTTCTCTTGCTATCTTTATATAAAAAAGACGGCAACTAAGCTTTTTTCTTGATTCAGCACTCTGGACAGCAGTTTTTGATTGGTGGATGAATTTATCCGCCAATCAGCAAGGACAACCTAGGTTGTTCACCAAAAATGGGCCGGCATCTAAGCTTACATTCTTGCATTTCAAATAAAGGTACCAAGAGAATAAGGAACATTTGATAATAGGAGTAAATTACAAAGTTGCTTAAAATTTCATGCTCTATCTGAATCATAAAAGAAAAAAATTGGGTTCAGTGTCCCTTTAAGTGTAAATAAACATTAAAAAATGTATTTAATAGAAAATGTATAACTTTTATGGTGGTTTGTAATTTATTTTTAAACATAATACGCTGTGTTGCAATTTGAAAAAGAGTGCCAGTGTATAATTTTTGTTTGATCTCTGTCAATTCCTTAAAGGGACATGACACCCAGGGAGCTTACATTTTAAAAAAAAATGTTTCCAGTTTACTTTTATTATTAATTTTGCTTTGTTTTCATGTTATTCTTTGTTAAAGAGATATCTAGATAGGCAGAGTGCCCATATCTGGAGCACTAAATGGTAGGAAAAAGTGCTGCCATCTAGTGCTCTTGCTAATGTATACTATTCTTGAAAAACTGCTGCCATATAGTTCTGCATACACGTGCACTCTCCTGAACTTATATTCCTTTTTAACAAAGAACAAAAAGAAAACAAAGACAATTTGATAATAGATGTAATTTGGAAAGATGCTTAAAAATGTATGCTCTATCTGAATCAGGAAAAAAGAATTTGGAGTTTTGTGCCCCTTTAAGACCATAAATTCACTTTTTCTTATAGTACAAAAACAAAAGTAACAGCCTATGCAACAATGTAAAATTATTTTTCTCTTTTCTTTAAAAAAAATAAAACATAAATAACTCACATATGTTTTCCTTACCTACACATCAATGGCACTTAAACACATTAACCCTTTAAGGACACAGCTTTCAGTTTGCTCAATTGTTTTATGACGGAAAAATTCCGTCATATGTCCTTAAGAGAGGTTAACAGTCTGAACAGTCTGTTTTATTGTTGTAATAAAAAAACACTAAGCAGTAGGTTATACTTAAAGGGACAGTCTACAATGGAATTTAGATTTTAGATGTTTTAAAAGATAGATAATCTCTTTATTATTCCCCAGTTTTGCATAACCAACACAGTCATATTAATATACTTTTTACCTCTGTGATTAGCCCCTAATCAAATTACTTTTTATTTATTATCTTTTGACTTGCATTTTAGTAAATTAGTGCTGTGTTGTGCTGATTCTTAAATAACTCCCCGGGCGTGAACACAATGTTATCTATATGGCCCACATGAACTAGCAGTCTCCTGTTGTGAAAAATGAATAACAAAAGCATGTGATAAGAGGCTGTCTCTAGTGGCTTAGAAACAGGCAGACATTTAGAGGTTTAAATGTTATTAAAGGGAAACTGAACCCAAAATTTTTCTTTTGTGATTCAGATAGAACATGAAATTTTAAGCATCTTTCTAATTTACTCCTATTATCAAATTTTCTTCATTCTCTTAGTATCTTTATTTGAAATGCAAGAATGTAAGTTTAGATGCCGGTCCATTTTTGGTGAACAACCTGGGTTGTTCTTGCTGATTGGTGGATACATTCATCCACTAATAAAAAAAATGCTGTCCAACGTTCTGAACCAAAAAAAAAAAAGCTTAGATGCCTACTTTTTCAAATAAAGATAGCAAGAGAACGAAGAAAAATTGATAATAGGAGTAAATTATAAAGTTGCTTAAAATTGCATGCTCTGTCTGAATCACGAAAGAAAAAAATTGGGTTCAGTATATTAATATAACAATGTTGGTTGTGCAAAACTGGGGAATGGGAAGTAAAGGCGTTATCTATCTTTTTAAACAATAACAATTTTAGTGTAGACTGTCCCTTTAATAGAAATCTTTGCAAAATGTATTATTCATAATTTTAAAAGGATGTTACCCTTTATTTCTTTGTTTTAACTTAATTTCTGCATGGTCCATTACTTTCTGTCACAGCCACACGTGGGGACTACTGTCTCTACTGGAAGCCAATGTAGCAGTTTTTCCTTTGAAGTGTTGGTAGGGGACATATAATGTAGTTGCAATCAGTTAATTTCACATGTTCAGTAGAGGACTTTTTCTGCAAAAAACATGTGACAATAGAATGTTAAGTTCTGTACTTTCTGCTCTGCTATCCAGCTGAAGGTAGTGGCTAGTGGATAGGAGCTCATTTAGCAAGAAACCAAGTAAGTTGTTTGCTTTTTGTAACACAATCTATTTATTTTGATGTTAACTTTGATTTAACATATTGTTTTTGAGACCAAAGGAGCACTTTTTCATACCCCTTTAAGTTTAGATACTTAAATAAAATGTGCAAAAAACCCAGTTAATTAACAAACAAACAGCCTTGAGGGAATTTAACCTTGAAGAGGGGGATGCAGGACATTTGATTCATGACTATTTCTATGCAATGCTGCATACACTTCTATGAAACAGTCAATTACAACAGATAAAAATGACTTGTCCATTCTGCTAACAAGCCCCTCGGACAGATAGACGTTGCAAGAGGCCAGAAAGTGTATACAGGTCAGCATCCAAGGCAATTCAAGTAAAGCCTCTTTAGCCTAATAGAGACAACACACTCAGAACACACACACAAAATCACCATTGGTTTTATGGCACTGTTCTTTCATTAGAGAGCCCATAAACAACTACAACATATAACTGTAGCATACAAGTGAATATATATTTTATACATACTTTTTGTACATACACTCATATTTGACTAAAATAAAACATACCAACCTTCATGGATTTCACACAAAGATACAAGCTAACTATCAAACTGCCTACTGACATCTGCTAAGGATTGCTGAGTTAACCTACTGTCTCTTCTGCTTTCAGGTACGTGAGCTAAGGCCCTGCACTGAATTCTTGCTATTCCCTGCTTTTTCTGTCATTTTGCAACAAATCCCTCTTTTTGGTACATGAGCTAAGGCCCTGCACTGAATTCTTGCTATTCCCTGCTTTTTCTGTCATTTTGCAACAAATCCCTCTTTTTGGTAGGTGAGCTAAGGCCCTGCACTGAATTCTTGCTATTCCCTGCTTTTTCTGTCATTTTGCAACAAATCCCTCTTTTTGGTACGTGAGCTAAGGCCCTGCACTGAATTCTTGCTATTCCCTGCTTTTTCTGTAATTTTGCAACAAATCCCTCTTTTTGGTACGTGAGCTAAGGCCCTGCACTGAATTCTTGCTATTCCCTGCTTTTTCTGTCATTTTGCAACAAATCCCTCTTTTTGGTACGTGAGCTAAGGCCCTGCACAGAATTCTTGCTATTCCCTGCTTTTTCTGTCATTTTGCAACAAATCCCTCTGTGTGTGTGTGTATATATATATATATATATAAATATATATATATATATATATATATATATATATATATATATATATATATATATATATATATATTGAGCAATTGAATTTAGTCTGTTAAAATTAAGTCCTGCATTTTTTGTAATGATTTTTCCCAATGTCTCAATTCTAATGTCTAGTTAATTGCCATGTGATGCTCACTCCTTATCAATACTTGCTATAACTCTCAAATGTATAGTTCTTTTATGTCACAGTTTTAACCCCCTCCAAATTTTATTGTCTGTTTACTTAACTCATCTCACCCTGACCAGATTCTAACATTCCAATTGGCCTTACCAACTGTCTTTGATTAGCAATTAAGTAAATTTAGTGGACTCAGCTGAATGCCCTACCTGTATATATTGCAGACTAGCTTGGGGAAGTGCATTGCACAGGGGTGATTGCATTGGTAACAGGGCTGTGTACTTTGTAACAATAGCATATGTTCACATTTTCAAAGTGAACATTTTATAAGTGAGGCATTAATTTTTAAGAATTATACAAGAATTCAACAAGGATTGGGCAAGGGGTAAGACACAAGGCAAGTACTCTAGTATTACTATGTTTTATGTATATCATTGTATCCTTTTGCAAGTGCTGCTATAACACTGTGTCTTATGTGTTTACTTGGTTCCCACTTTCAGAATAATGCTCAATATCTTCATACTCCTTTTTGCTACCTCTTGTCTCTACAATAAACTACATTACTCAGTTACTCCTTCTCTCTCTCCACCTGCACTGTTCATTAGCCCATCTCTCTTATACTCACCTTACTTTTGTACTCATGAACTCTACTTATTCCTAAATACTCTCTCTCCCCCCTGCACTTCAGTTAAACAACAGTCTCATTACTGCAAATCTGCTTCTCATGTCACTCTCCCTCTTGCTCATACTAGCTGCTGGTGACATTTCCCCTAATCCTGGTCCCTCACAACCTCCTAACCTTTCACATCCTTGTGTGCCTTTCAATAGACTTCAGAAACTAAACTCTGGTAACCTTAATCACATTCCTCTTACATCTAAAAACCCCTCCCCCTTCACTTGTGCACTCTGGAACTCTCGCTCTGTTTGCAACAAGCTAACTTCTATCCATGATCTCTTTATCTCCCACTCTCTTAACCTTCTGGCTCTTACAGAAACCTGGCTCTCTACTTCAGACACAGCATCCACTGCTGCACTGTCACATGGGGGTCTCCATTTCAGCCACACTCCTAGGTCTGGCAATAGACAAGGAGGTGGTGTCGGTATTTTACTTTCCTCTCGTTGCACCTTCCAACAAATACAGCCCTTCTCTTCACTAACATTTTCTTAATTTGAAGCACACATGATTCGGCTATTCTCTCCCCTCTCTATACGTGTTGCAGTCATATACCGCCCCCCTGGCTCCCCAACTCAATGTTTAGATCACTTTGCTGCCTGGCTTCCTTATTTCCTTTCCTCAGACACCCCTGCCCTCATTCTTGGTGACTTCAACATCCCCCTTAACAATCCCACTGCCCCATCTGCTAAACAACTTCTGCAACTCACTTCCTCTTTCGGTCTGTCACAATGGACTGATTCTCCCACTCACAAAGACGGTCACTCCCTTGACCTGATCTTTAGCTATCAATGCACTCTCTCAAACTTCTCAAACTCCCCTTTTCCTCTTTCTGACCACCATCTCCTTACCTGCAACATATCATCCCTTCCTACAACTCTCCCACCTTCTACTCCTCACACCAAACTTCACAGAAGCATTAGGTCTTTAGATCAGCAACAACTTGCTAATTTCCTTCAACCGCTCCTCTCATCCTTCTCCTCCTTTTCCTGCCCTGAACAATCTATCCGCCACTATAATTCCACCCTTATATCCGTCCTTGACAATCTCGCCCCTCTTACCACTGCTAGGAAATCACACACTCATCCCCAGCCCTGGCATACTCCTCTGACACGGTACCTACGCAGATGTTCCCGTACTGCTGAACGGCATTGGGGAAAATCACGGAGTTCAGCTGATTTTCTTCATCACAAATTCATCTTGAACTCCTACTACTCTGCCCTTAATCTCCACAAGCAACACTACTTCTCTACTCTTATCTCTAATCTTTCTTCAAACCCAAAACGTCTGTTCTCCACTTTCAATACTCTCCTCCGCCCTCCTCCACTTCCTCATACAACTTCTCTGTCAGCTCAAGACTTTGACAGTCACTTCATTAACAAAATTGATTCCATCAGACATGAAATCAGTTCTCAACACAATTCCATTCTCTCCCCCCTCAAATACTCTCACTCAACCACAACCCTCATAACCTGAAACTTAGTTCATTCTCCCCTGTTACTGAGGACGAAGTTTCAGCACTTATACTGCGCTCTCACCTCACTACCTGTCCCCTTGACCCTATCCCCTCACAGCTGCTCCCCTCTCTCTCTGCTACCCTTACCCCTATACTAACACACATTTTCAACCTCTCCCTCAGCACTGGTACATTTCCCTCATCAATGAAACATGCACTGGTCACACCTATCCTCAAAAAACCTTCCCTTGATCCTACCTCCCCATCCAACTACCGCCCAATTTCTCTCCTCCCTCTTGCTTCAAAGCTTCTCGAAAAACTAGTATATGCACGCCTATCCCATTTCCTTACGTTAAACTCCCTTCTTGACCTGCTGCAATCTGGATTTCGTCCCTATCACTCCACAGAGACAGCTATTGTTAAGGTCACCAATGACCTACTTACAGCTAAATCAAAAGGCCACTTCTCTCTGCTTATCCTCCTTGATCTGTCCGCAGCCTTTGACACTGTCGACCACCCTCTCTTGCTCCAAACCCTCCAATCCTTCGGCATCTGTGACACAGCCCTTTCGTGGCTCTCTTCCTACCTGTCAAACCGTACCTTCAGTGTAGCCTTCTCTGGGGCCTCCTCTGCCCCGTCACCACTTTCTGTCGGAGTACCGCAAGGCTCTGTCCTCTGTCCCCTTCTCTTCTCAATCTATACCTCATCACTAGGTTCCCTAATTAAGTCCCACGGTTTCCAATATCATTTGTATGCCGATGACACCCAAATATACTTCTCTGCACCAGAACTATCTCCTTCCTTGCTAACCCGTGTCACTAACTGTCTTTCTCACATCTCTTCCTGGATGTCCTCTCACTACCTCAAGCTAAATCTCTCCAAAACTGAGCTCCTCATTTTCCCCCCTTCTTCCAAAATCTCCACCCCTAATATCTCTATAACTGTCGACAACTCCATCATTACCCCTACCTCGCATGCCCGATGTCTCGGGGTCACATTTGACTCAGATCTTTCCTTCACTCCTCACATTCAGTCCTTGGCTACAGCCTGCCGCTTCCACCTTAAAAACATCTCTAAAATTTGACACTTCCTTACGCAAGACACAACTAAGATTTTAATCCACTCTCTCATTCTTTCCCGCCTTGATTACTGCAACTCTGTCCTCTCTGGTCTCCCCACCTGCCGCCTAGCTCCTTTACAATCCATAATGAATGACTCTGCCAGACTCATCTTCCTTACACGTCGCTCTTCATCTGCCGCGCCTCTCTGCCAATCCCTTCACTGGCTTCCTCTTGCCTCTAGGATCAAACACAAAACTCTCACTCTTACATACAAAGCCCTCAACTGCACTGCTCCCCCCTACATCTCAGACCTTGTCTCCAGATACTCTCCCTCCCGTCCCCTTCGCTCTGCTCATGACCTCCTACTCTCCTCCTCTCTTGTCACCTCATCACACTCCCGTTTACAGGACTTCTCCAGACTGGCTCCCATCTTGTGGAACTCTCTGCCTCGCTCCACAAGACTCTCTTCTAGTTTTAAAAGCTTCAAGTGCTCCCTAAAGACTCTACTGTTCAGGGACGCATACAACCTACGCTAACCCTTCCTAATACTAGTTCCTCTCCTCCACTGCAATCCCCTGAACCCTCTTAGCATGTAAGCCTAAAAGTCCAGCTGTTTGTAGATCACCTTCTTAAGAGCTGACTACAACAGTGCAACTTTTGGCAGGGCCCTCTACCCTATAATTGTTTTGTTGTACTCCCCCTTTTGTTTATAGCGCTGCGGAATCTGTTGGCGCTCTACAAATAACCGATAATAATAATAATAATAATAAAGCTCTTACATGGTTTTCACACAGTATATTTATTATATTATATATTCATTAATTACAGGGTTTGTTAATTTGTTTAATTTTTCTTCAAAAAAGCATACAAATATGCTTATTGCTTGACCTACATATTGCTGAAAAAAAAGTGCGTGCACGTGCAGTCTCTATCTTTTTTAATCTTGCTGAAAGAGTATATTGTTTCCTGATTTTATACTTTGCTAGTTACTTCTTCTATTCAAACCATTCTCCTTATATATAACTAGGGGAGTTAATTTAACCCCTTAAGGACCGAGCATTTCAAACAAAAACTTCCCCAAAAGACCAGATCATTTTTAGCATTTTTGCCATCACTACATTTAAACAGAAATAGAGCCTTTTTTATATTTACCTATCAAAACTATATATATATATATATATATATATATATATATATATATATATATATATATATATATATATATATATATATATATATATATATATATTTTAGTAGACAATCCAAAGTATTGATTTAGGCCCATTTTGGTATATTTCATGCCACCATTTCACCGCCAAATGCGATCAATTAAAAAGAAATCGTTAACTTTTTCAAAATTTTAGGTTTCTCACTGAAATTATTTACAAACAGCTTGTGCAATCATGGCACACATGGTTGTAAATGCTTCTCTGGGATCCCCTTTTTTCAGAAATAGCAGACATATATGGCTTTGGCATTGCTTTTTGGTAATTAGAAGGCCGCTAAATGCCGGTGCACACAGCACTTGTATTATGCCCAGCAAAGAAGGGGTTAATTAGGTAGCTTGTAGGGTTACTTTTATATTTAGTGTAGAGATCAGCCTCCCACCTGACACATCACACCCCCTCTCCCTAGCCCCTCTCAAACAGCTCTCTTCCCTCCCCCACCTCACAATTGTCACCGCCATCTTAAGAACTGGCAGAAAGTCTGCCAGTACTAAAATAAAAGGATTTTTTTAAATATATATTTTCTGCAGTGTAGGATCCCCCCTTACTCCCCAACCTCCCTGACCCCCCCACAATACCCTCCCCCCTCCCAGATTGACTTCCCATAACTCAGAAAAATAACCAGGATCCCCCCTCTCCCCCTCCCCAGTCCCTCCTTACCTCTCCCTGACTCTTTCAGTGGTGTTTTTTTTTCCCCAATTGTTGTGCGCAACTCCCCCCCACCTCCCGCCCCCACCCAGTGATGGACCGCCACCTGCCTTCCTTTCTTAGCCTCCCATCCACCAACGATCGGCACCATCGCTGTGCGATGCAGAGAGTGGCAAAAATTTAAATTTTCTTTCATAATTTAGGTAGAACATACAATTTTAAACAACTTTCCAATTGACTTCTATTATCAAATTTGTTTCATTCTCTTGGTATAATTTGTTGAAAGAGCAGCAATGCACTACTGGTTTCTAACTGAATATATGGGTGAGCCAATAACAATAGGCATATATATGCAGCCACCAATCAGCAGCAGCTAGAACCTAGGTTATTTGCTGCTCCTGAGCTTACCTAGATAAACTTTTCAGCAAAGGATAATAAGAAAAGGAAGCTAATTAAATACTAGAAATAAATTGGAAAGTTGTTTAAAATCGTATGCTTATTTCATCTAAATGGTGAATGTCTAATTATGACTTTACTGTCCCTTTAAGTTACTTAGTTATCTACTCAGACTTCCATCTAACTGTCCATTGTTATTTTCACCTATCACCAGATTTCTGTATAGAACATTTAAAGGAGAACTATAACTCCTATATAACAGGATATCAAAAAAGGTCATACACTTGACTTTTACTAAAAAAGCCTTTTAGTAATGTTTGGTTGAATGATTTGTCATAAAGCCCTTAATCCTGCATGCTTAAGTAAGGTCTGTGCCAGACTCAGGAGGCTAAATATGTATTGCTTACACCCTACAGTCAGTGGCTTATTTAGGTTTTGTGCTGTCCTAGGCACTGAAAATGATTCTTTATGGCATTTCCAAAGTAAATGTTCACTAGGGCTTGCAAAACACATACATACACACATTCACAGGCACACACACACACATTCACAGGCAGGCACGCACACACACACACACATATAACAAACACACAGTCTCACAGACACATTCACACACAAAGTTATACACATACACAGGGTCATGCGTGCACACACACAAACAAGTGCCGTGTTAATGTATAGGCTAACAAGGCCGGTGCCTAGGGCATCAGATTTTTGAGGGCGGCACTTGCCCCAACCGGTGAAAGAATATGTGGCTTTGAAAAAAAAAATTTGACAGGCGGCTTAACGCCAGCGGTCATGTGACCGGCTTTCAGCCGAGATCACGTGATGTTTTGAAACAGCCGCCTTCCTTTCTGTTGGGGCACACATGGCTGGGATCTCCCAGGCAGACAAGAAGAAGTGAGTGTGACAGGAGATGGATACTCACTGATCGGTGTGGTGGAGAGTGGCCAGTGGGATTAAGGGAGTCAGTCAATCAGCTGAGTGGACAGTCTGGGACTCCTCACGACTTAACTCAGGTAGGGGCCAGGCCTGGGCACTGCCACAGCTGTCAGCGCCACTCAATATTGCTGAGAGAACTAAGGGAGTCAGAGAGAGACGTAGAGCTAGCCGCTGCCACAATGTCATTATTTGATTTAATTACCTTGATTTTGTCTGCTGCACAAGTTTGGAGTGTTTTTGCTTTGCAATTGCTTGTTATGATAATGAATCATTAACGATTAAACACTTCTTAATAATATAGTATTTTTTCCACTGCAGATAGGAAAGTTCTAGGCCACCTATCCTATCTGCAGTGGAAAAAAATGCTATGTATTAAAAAAGTGTTTAATCGTTGCTTCGTTATTATAACTTTGTATTTATCAAGCAATTGCAAAGGAAAAACACTGCAGACTCGTGCAGACAAAATCAAGATAATTAAATCAAATAATCTATAATCTATGACATGTACAGTAAAGTAAACTAAACTGTATTACTTAGCTCATTTCTGTTTTATTAAAGGGTACCGTACTACCTGTCCTCAGCCCCCCTGAGCTGTTTACAAAGTATTGCCTAAGTATTGTGAAAAGAAGAGCTAAAATTTCTTTGTTAGGGAGTGAGAGTTGTGGTTCTGGCTTAGCTGCAAAAATGGGCATTGAAGCATCGATTGAACTGAAAGTGTTTGAATAAAAGTTCAATTGAATGATTCCTATCTTTGCTTAGCATTTTATGTGTTATACTCTACTAGTGTAACTTCTGGCTCAAAAATTGAGGTTTCTAAAAGAGGCACAACACCACAATAAATACCCAGATTCTAGAGGTATCTTATCTGCTCACAGGGTTAGGGTATCATGTACTGTCTTTACTTGTTTTCATTATGTTTTCAAGCACTGCAGTGCAACTGCAAGGCAAGCTGTAACCATTACTGCTCACTGTATATTATCTAACTATTCTCATTACATTGCTGCTGGGGTTTTTTAGTTTTTGTTGTAGCTACTCCCTTACCAAAAAAATGATATGTAAGCTCGTTGGGCAAAATCTCTTATTATATACCTGTATAATACTTCTAAATAACTGTAAGCTTTTTAAAAATAGACACAAAAAATGTGCTGCCCCCCCTCCAATCTGCTGCCCTAGGCACATGCCTTGTTTGCCTAGGCCAAAATATGCCCTTGCCTCCAGTATTTTAGTACATCTCATGTATTAAATGGAATTGATTGTTGATCATATTCCCTCCCAAGGTTGTTCATTAACATCATATCATCTTCTTCCCTCTGCTACTCAGATAGCAGCCCTTTCTGTTTTATGCAGATCCCTGGGAAATGTTCTTGACTATACTGGGCAATATACATCTAAATCACATATTAAATAATTGTTCCATCTGCAAATCAATATGTCCTCATTCTGATATTTTCAAAGTGTTAGTAAAACTGGATGAACCAACTAGATGAACTACAATAAGATATAATAGTAACTCTATTGTTATTATCCCTACATGCAAGATAATCGGACTAACATTTTACCAGTAGTAGAATTTCACTGCACTAAACTTCTGATAACACTTTTTTAATTAAATGTTATGGGCTAGATTACGAGTGGAGCGCAAGGGGTTTATCCTCACTTGAGCTCAAATGCGATTTATGCAAGAATGATTATTTATTACTGTGACTTCAGAGCTCTGGTTAACTGTTTTGCGACCCTAAAAAGTTGCACAAAACACATCAAAATATTTTACAAAGTACAGTTACACTCATAATAACACTATCTAATAAAAATATTTAAAAAAAATATTGCACACAAAAGTTATAAGGGTTCAAATATATGAAATATCAGGTGTTAGGAAAAAAAAGGCGGGCAAAGGGCTTTAATATACAGATATGTATATATATATATATATATATATATATATATATATATATATATAACAATAGAATGCCAGAGACACCTAGGTGGGCAGGCAAGTTGCACTATGGTCTGTGCTCAAACACAAATCCTAAAAGTAAATCAGTCACAGCTGCTGCAAATTCAGGGAATAAACCAGCTCCCCCACTCCTGAATGGGAAAAGGTAGGGACTGGATAAACAAAGGTGAACAGGAAGGATGGCTAGCGCTATGAAATGATATAGATGCAAGTGACACAGAATACCTTACATATACAGATTAATATAATGCATAAAAATGCAAAAAATGCCCATCAAAGTCCAGAAAAATAATAATAATAACAATCAAATGATAAAAAAACGATAGGTATTCCACTTACAAGAAATTATCTCAGTCATATGAGGGAAGGTGCTGCACCTGTGAGGGAGAGACCTCCGGTTCGTCCTGATGCTGGATATTAGCAGGAGATGGTTAAATCTTCCCCTCCTGGAGTATGGTATAATATGTCCGGATGTGTATTGCTATAGATGCGAGTGGTGTCCAAATGAAATCTCTCTTGTACCTACCCGTATGCAGGATATATATATATATATATATACAAGGCAAAACACGAGAAGAGCAAAGATAGCGTAATAACGTTTTTAATGTAAACAAAATCAGAAATAAAAATACTACAACTCACATTTAAAAACCTCAAACAAGTGCGGTATGTAAAAGCATTTACTTGTTCCCTATAGTCCAGGCCAGTTCCAACAGTGAGTCGAAATAGGTATCAGACTATAACGAGTCAAAAAAACACCAATAGAGTTCTAAGATGGTACAACCCGGTGCATAAAATCGAGTCCCTTATGCGTTTCAAAGGTTGGTATAGTCCTTCTTCCTCAGAGGGTTCCTCTGTCTACATATTTATTTATATGTGAATATATGTATTTACAGACATATATACATATAAACACAAAAATACATGTGTAAATATATACATAGAAATATATTTATGCAATATTTATATTTAATAATGGTTTTAACTGTGTATTTACTGTAAAAAGTTCACATTTCAATGTTCTGTACATAGCAGAATATGTTCTATGTATTTAGAAATAGATTTACCTATATATATCGATATATATATATATATATATATATATATATATATATATATATATATATATATATATATATCTGTTTATACAGGATCTATACCTATATATAATCATGTAGAAATATTGTTTATTATAATAAATAGAACATATTCTGCTATATGAAGAACATTGTAATGTGAAATATTCATATTTTCATGTCTGGTTACCATATTTAAGAATATACGATCGGGTTTGCGCGAGAGTTGGGTGTTTTTTGCTCCATTGAATTGAATGGGGGAATATGTGAACATGCAAGTAATATTCTAACTTTGGCTTTTTGCACTCGCCGGGTTAGCGCAAGAGCAAAAACAATTTACTTTCAACTCATAATACAAGCGTAACCCGACAAGCGCAAAAAGCCGAACTTCGAGCTCAGTTAACGCTCAAGCGGGAGCATTAATTAGCCCTATGTCAGCTATACCACCTCTGTCCTTGAAGATTTCTGAACATTTTTTGGTATAATTTACAAATGTGATTATAAAATATTTAGCAGCATATTGATAACGCTATAAAAAATTAAAATGTTCAGTACATATTTATTTACAAGATGTCAGCTACTTCCTTGTTGCCTCATTATATGCTATTCTTCTGAATCCACACTCTGCTTTATGCTTTAGTCACTACTGTTCCCTAGAATATTGTCTCTGATCTCTGGTAAGTAACAAGCCTGAATGGGCCAACTCCTGTTCTCTTGGCAAATTATTATATTTTTTATTCTCTGCTACAGTGAGAAAAGTGGTGCTTTACACTTCTAATTGTCCAGTTCCTCCCAAACAGGCCCTCGATAAGGATACCCTAATAAACACCTCTTTCTTTCCTCCCTCACACTTCACTTGGAATTTGAAAGGACAGAGGACTCATAATCTTCCTCTTGTAAATGGGAATTCTGTCTCTGCAGTCTTCCCTTCACCCTCCCCTTGGCAGGGACCTTTTGGTATTCTTTGTTAAAAGGTAATCCAATGTAAGCTCTGGAACATGTATATGTCCTTAGCAATCTTGCAACAATGTTATACATAGTTGATAACTTTGCAGCAATATAGTGTCTGTAGCATTCTTTAGCAGCAGTGTATTTAACTATGTATAACATTGATATCAACATTGTTGCAAACACTGCTGCAAGATGGCTGAAGACATGTGCACGCTCCTGATTACTTTTAAACAAAGCATACAAGAGAACTAAGCAAGATTGATAACATAAATAAATTGGAAAGTTGTGTCAAATTCTATGCTCTATCCTGTTAATTTATTTTTAACTTTAACTGTCCCTTCAACTAAATATTATTATTTTTTTAACAATTAAATTTTGCAATTCAGATTAAAAAAAAGTAATATGTAAAAACCCTTAGAACATGATTCCAAATATAGAATGACTAACATATTTAACTACTTAAAGGCATTTTGCCAATGAGAAGTCCAAGAAATGCGGAGTGGTGTGCCTTAAAAGGGAAGCAAGTGAATTACACCCTGAAGTAAAAAAAAAATTGGAAACCTTGTGTAAGTCTGTCAAACTGAGCCAAACGTAATACAAACAAATGCCAGCCAGAACCTTATGAGAAACTCTACGTCACTGAGAGACAGAATGTTTCCTGACCAAAATTCCATCTCTTCCTGAGCCAATTTAATTGCTGTATTTACAGCTACACCATTGCCATTTTCCTATTAAAGTATAAAGTAGGTTGCAACTTAAAAATGACACCATATGACTCAGCTACAGCACCTGCTATAGTTTATTAGTTACATTATGTTATGTTACTAAACTTTCTTCCATCATAGCATTAAATCAGATGGCACATTTGCATTGTGATGTGTCTGGCAAAATATGTTCAATATATTCCACTCTGCAGATGGTAATATTTGCTTTCTGTAAACAATCACATGTATAAAAGATTATCAAAGATTATTATAAAAATTATAAATGATCCTGCAGGGATGCAGAAGAAAGTACAGTACAACATAATTTCTACTATTCTAAACGTTTTATATATATATATATATATATATATATATATATATATATATATATATATATATATATATATACATATACACACACATCTATCTCTCTCTCTCTCTATATATATATATATATATATATATATACTGTATATATACTATATATACTGTATATACAGTATACATATATAAAAAGTATTTGTTTATGATAAAAGATTAAGAAAAAAACTAATAATTTTGTTTTGAGAATCGTTGTTTCATATTAACAGCAATGCTCTTTGAGGTACTGCATCAAAATAAGCTCTTTGTACTAAATTCCTTATTCAAACAGTAGAATGGGATAATATAAAATTTTTGACTCAGTTTTCATTTGCCTTTCATTTTAGCCTTTGCACTTTTTTTGGTCAACAAAACACAGTAGATTAGATAGTCTATGGCACAAGCAGCAGCCAGAAAATATTAAACATAATATGCTACTTATCAAACTAAGAACATATCCTGGGCTGTACTCAATGATGTATTTAGCTATTTTCTTTGTGTGTGAGGATTTTATATTCCTGAGGCTTCTTAACATAAAAGACTTAGATTTGCATCATTAAAGTCATAATGACATCTTGTTTCAAGGCTGAAAAATACTTATTAGTTTAAGCTGTATATATTTTATGGTCATAGGGTGAATATTTAATATGCATTGGCTTTGAACCAAAATGTATTATTTAATATAGCCTATTGAATTTTTATTACTGGCTTCTAATTTGTTTCCATTTTTTTCTTTTTAACTAGCTTCCAATTACAACAATATTTGCATTTCCCACATAGAAACATAAAAATACAACATTTGAATATCAGCAAAATTTTCTTTGACAGAATTGATCTGTTCATTTAATTACCTGCTGGAGAATGTCAGGCTCTATATTCCATTCATATCTTGGACAGAAATCTATTTTTTAATTTTAATGCATGCATATACTTCTTATTGTTGGTAACGGAATCCTTCACAAAAACATAAAGGGCTAGATTATGAGTGGAGCGGTAGTTTGCACTTGCGGTTTTACTCCGCTAGACTTTAACTTTTTGCGAGTGTTGGGTTGCGCGCATTTTACAAGATGAAAGTAAAAAGTTTTTGCTTGAACGCTAACCCGACATGCAAAAAGCCAAACTTCAAATACTGCAAACGTACTAACGTATTACTGCATATGCTTCAATGGATCAGAAAAGTGGGAAAAAAAAACTAACACCCTCACTCGTGCGCAAACCCGTTCGCATTTTATCAAGTGCGCTAACCCAACATGAAAATGTTATGATTTCACATTCCAATGTTCTATATATATATATATATATATATATATATATATCTGAAGTTTTTTGGTTATATATATATATATATATATATATATATATATATATATATATATATATATATATATATATATATATATATATATATATATATATATATATAATTTATCCATAAATTAATTGTTAGTTATCATATTTTCGCAAAATGAAGATTGATTGCATTTGTAGTTACCACTTTTTACCCTCCATTTTTGTAGCCATGTGTCTTTAAATTTTATATCAAAATGACTTCTAACTAAGCCATCTTTGAGGTTTTGTGCTCTTCTTGGAGTTTATTATGGTCTATAACCTAATATTTTAGCTACTGATGGTTCTACTTGCAAAATATGCCAATGTTTCTCAACAATCAGTCTAATTTCATTCCACTTATTATAACTATTACTATTGTAGGTAGTTATAAACCAAATTATCTCACTATTGGAATTACTTTTGTCACTGTTCAGTTTGCAAAAATTGATAACTGACAATTTATTTATGGATACATTTGGAATACATTGGAGGATGCTTCCGGGCGGCGGCCATGATGGCTGACTTACTTTGAGAATGCGAGGACAAGCTGAGTAATCCGCTGTATATCAGCAGATAGTAATACAATCAAGCTTTGATACTTACATCTCTTGATAGAGCTACAGTTGCTGCTACTTATAATCCTAATTGGAGAATATCTTTCCAGCCTTAAGTACTGGAACGGCAAGACCTGCAGCGGCAGCACACTTGTATCTGAGGCCTTGCCTAACCCCCCCAGATTACCTGGGTAAAAGAGCCAGTGTGAGCTACAACCTTTATGCTACAACTCATAAAATGGAGCCTATAACACAATCATTGCTGATAACTCTGGAGAATTTGCTATGTGACCATTTTCAATACATCGAAAATCACCTGATTTCACCATGTTGAAGAGCTGGTAAGCCTGAGAAGCTAGATTTAATTCCCAAAAAACGGTTGGATATTCCAGAGGAGAAGTGTCCGGAAAAGCTTGAGACATTAGTAGAGTCTGTTAAGCTAGTGAACAGAGGAGCGCACTTACCGTTGTTGGTTAATACAGCCCTGCACAAGGTGCTACCGGGGGACCAGGCATGTTGAAGAGTGACCCAGATGGAGAGGTCAGACGGAGTGAGACACTGACTGTTCCGAATAGAGAACTAAAGGTGATACACGCTACGACATGGTGTGACTACAACTGGTCATATGGGTGACATATTATCCAGTCCAGCGCATCATTTACGTAGAGAGATAAGTACATTGACATTTCCAATGACCGTTCAGGGCACTGATTATAGCCTGATTTGTGCTGCTTTTGACAATCGGTCGAGACACTTGCTCTGGTACTCTCCCCAGCCAGATATATGTGATGATTTATGGCGAATTCTACAGGCTCTTAGGTCACTTACTGTTCAAAATCCTAAACTACGCAAGCAGAAGTATGGGTCTGAAAAATCTGGGGCTGTAGTAGGCCTGAATCATATTCTATTGCCATGTTTATTTCCAAAAGCTGGAGTGGGGTAATTAACTGACATGGTGCGGTGGAAACGCTATATGTGTTTTTTCTACTACTGGGAAGCCTGACTGTCCATATGCTGTACAAAGAGTCTTTTTCCTATATGAATAGATATGATAATTGTAACTGGCTATATGTCATTAATGTAATGTGTAGAGGTCTATTTCTCCCTAACCCCTTTTATTACTAGTCACATGAAAGGGATTTTTTTACTGTCTTAATTTAGTGGAGTACTTAATTTTACTTAATTTAGTGGAGTAAGATGTCTCTTTGGGGATAGTTTCTGTCTGACTTATTATTACTACCCAAATGGAGGAATCAGTTTGTACATGCTAGTTCTTTCCTGTTCTCTGTGGCCGAGGTAGCGGGACACCTTGATAGCAGCTTAAGCTTCCCCTTAAAGGAACATTCCGGTCAAAATTTAAATGCACATAGATGAATTACATCTTTGAAAAGAAACATATTTGCAATATACATGTATTGTCAAAAATTATTCTAGTAAAATTTATCACTGTTTTAGTGTTAACATTTTTCTCTGCATGTGCATGTGAAGTATAAATAGATATTCTCACAGCACCGGCAATTTAAATACTGCAGTTGTTTAGATCATCAGTGGGGCTTGTATCATGTCAGCAATTAACAAACTGAGTCATTACCAGATGTTAAAAGCACCTTAGGCTCTCTGAGCTAGTGCTGTGTTTAAAATGCTGGTGCACGGTGCATACTTAAATACACTTTTGAAACAGCTATAGCTTTTATTAGAAGCATTTTTGCTAATGCATGTATATTACAAAAATGCTTCTATTCAAAACTACAATGAATCCATGTAAAGTAAATTTTTGGCTGGAATGTCCCTTTAAGGGACACTGCCCTATCCACTTTAATCAGACATGAATTAATATGATCTCTAACCTACCCTACTAGCCATATAGACCCATATGATTTCTATAGCCCCTAGCTCAGACAAATTCTTATGGAGTTTAATAGGAGGCTTGTACTGACCCGACTTCCAGCATATTAAAAATGCTTCACAATATCTCAGCTGCTAGGAATCATACTTAATGTCATCCTAATGGTTGCTTTGTTTTTTATTCCGGATGATATTAGTTTGTTTAGTGTAAAATAGATCTCTGGGGGTACTGTTTATTCCCCTTCATTACTATTATACTGCCCCTACTACATTAGGTGTTATGTGATGTACTTTATTCTATCCTAGTAATAACATGCAATGTGTCCTTCCCTAGATTTGTGGACTTTATGAATAGCAGTCATGTACGTACAGAGTTGAGAGATTGCTGTTTATTTAGGATAGGCTCCAATACAGTTTGTTTTTGTATTTTTTATATGTTCTACTGTTTATTCCAAGTCTGTAAAGATGTTTATATATAATAGTTTTCTTAGCCCATTAGTAATAGATGTCTTATCATTAGTTCTGATATATATATATATATAATATATATATATATATAAAATGAGGGAAAAAAAGAAGTTTTCCTTTGAGACTCAAAAGCAGTCTCCTAGCATTTATGCTATCTCTCTGTAACTTTACATTTCCAGCAGTCCTATCAGGTCCAAGAGTGGCCTCAAGTGTGATTTAGAGGGTTTTCACTGCTCAGGGCTAGCTGCATTTTATCTTATATTCATGAGTGTTGCCAGTTGTACTTACTTTGTCTGTCTTCACTAATTTGTAATCATAACATGTTTAGTAGCAACTTCACTGTAAAGTCTTTACTGACATACTTGGATTGGAAGCCTTGATTTATGCCTCAATAAAAAAAAAAAAAAAATTGGAATACATCCTAAAGTAAAGGGGCATTTTTCATGTGGCAGAAAAGGTGTGGTATATTTGGTGTTTTGTACTTGCTGTTTGAAGTTGCACCACCAGAGGAGTTACAGCTGTCCACCTCCTGGTGAATCTTGGAGTCCTATTGCATCCATGATTACAGCAGCCGAATTGGGAGACAACTGCATATCCTGAGTGAGGGGCGTGGTTATTCCACTAAGTGCCCTGTTGCATATTCACAAGGAATACGGAACCAACGAATGGATGATCCTACAAGCTGACAGTTCAGGTACCGCTTGCATTTGTTGCTAACTGGCTATGACTGAACGTTTAGGGCTGCAATGATTTAAGTTCCCCTGTCATATGAAGCAGACTGTATATCGACCCTCATACTTGAATCGCGGTTGAAAATCCTCTACATTACACATAAAGCTGAATTTTCAGGATCTCTATACTGTTGTATTGCGCCTAGATGGCTCAGATGGCTCCAGTTCAGCTGGCTACTATTTTACTTACAATCACATTATATTTGTGGGGATACAAAATAAATATCATGTATATGTACGTATCTCTATGTTAAAGACCTTTGCCTGCATTTTTTCCCTTCTAAACCTGAGACTTCATATCTTTGAGCCCTTATAACTTTTTTTATGCAATTATTTTCTTAATAATTTTTGCTAGATAGTGTTATTATGATTGTAACTGTACATTAAAATG
Source organism: Bombina bombina (assembly GCF_027579735.1). NCBI lineage: Eukaryota > Metazoa > Chordata > Amphibia > Anura > Bombinatoridae > Bombina > Bombina bombina. Next base: position 623,545,208 of record NC_069503.1, on the reverse strand, counting down.
TATTTTTGATGTGCTTTGAGCAGCTTTTTTGTCTCATGTAATAGTTAAAGGGACAGTCAACACCAGAATTTTTGTTATTTTAAAAGATAGATCATTGCTTAATTACCCATTCCCCAGTTTTGCATAACCAACACAGTTATAATAATACACGTTTTACCTCTGTAATTACTTTGTACCTAAGCTTCTGCAGACTGCCCCCTTATTTCAGTTCTTTTGACAGACTTTCATTTTAGCCAATCAGTGCTCACTCCTCCATAAATTCACGTGCATGAGCTCAAATTTATCTATATGAAGCACATGAACTAACACCCTCTAGTGGTAAAAAAATGTCAAAATGCATTTAGATTTGAGGTGGCCTTCAAAGTCTAAGAAATTAGCATATGAACCTCCTAGGTTTAGCTTTCAACTAAGAATACCAAGAGCACAAAACAAAATTGGTGATAAAAGTAAATTGGAAAGTTGATTAAAATTACATGTCCTATTTGAATCATGAAAGTTTTTTTTTTGGACTTGACTGTCCCTTTAACCAGAGCTCTGTGGTTGCGCTATCCTGGCGTGAGTTAAATTTAATTGCACTCAAGGGAATGCATTTACTTTCAACTCATAATACCGGTCTACTTTTGAGGCACATAAAGAGCCACGATGAACCCCTTTTCATTTGCGTGCAACAGTTAGCGTGCCACTCGTAATCTAGCTCAAAATGAGTGAATGTACTCTATATCTTGGTATCAAAAAATTCTTAATTTATTTAAAATATGCTTCTCTACCGTTAAATGATGTATTAAACTTCAAGGGGAATACAATTATTTTCTTTGGATATTTGGCCTCAGCTTGTTCTCAGTTAAAGGCACAGTCTAGTATAAATTAAACTTTCATTATTCAGATAGGACTTTTAACTTTAATCAACTTTCCAATGTACTTTTATCATCAAATTTGCTTTTTTCTCTTGGTGTTCTTAGTTTAAACTAAACCTAGAGAGGCTCATGTGCTAATTTCTAAGCCTTTGAGGGCTACCTCTTATCACAGGCTTTTTAAATCTCTTTTCAACACAAAGAGACAGAAAGTACACGTGGGCCATATAGATAACACTGTGTTCAGGCACAGGGGGTAATTTAAGATCTAGCACAAAACAATGCTAACTTTAAGACAATAGATAATAAACAGTCACAGTCATGTGATCAGGGGGCTGGAAGAAGGTTCCTAGATACAAGGTAATCACAGAGGTAAAAAGTATATTAATATAACTGTATTGGTTATGCAAAACTGGGGAATGGGTAATAAAGGGATTATCTATATTTTAACATAATAACAATTCTATGGTAGACTGTCCCTTTAATATATCTTAAAAATACTGTACATTACATATGGAAATACCTTTAGGAAGATTGCTAATCTTGAATGTGTCTTTTGCCCTAACTCTCAGTTCTAGTCTAAGTGGAAAGCTGATATGGCTGTATGCACCACAAATGCACATTTGGCTCTGCAAAACTATTAGCCTATTATTAGGTTCATCACAATATTGTGCTTGTTTTGAGCAGATAATTTCTAAATATTTACAGATATTGTCAGTGTATCTTTCACAACCAAAAAAAATGCTTCTGTCATTAACCACTCAAAATAATTCTTGTTAGAACAGGAAACATTATCTCAATTGTTAATCTTAAAATGTTGTAATCCAAAAATCAAATGTACACAATTAATGACAAACATAATGTCAATTTCAGGGGTTTAGCAATTACATTGCATTCTAAAAGACCTGTATGTTGATTGATTGATCCATATTAATAATGTGTAAAGATGCTAATACATGGCATGTATGCAATTAACTTGTACTCCAAAGAGATATAAGTGTATGTCTTTTTAAGGGATTTGAATAGGGGTATTTTTGGAATTTATTCAGTAATGAATTTGGCTAATTTCATTAGTGTAAAAGTACAGGTAGTGTTTGTATCTGTTTGGTGACGTTGTTTCCTAATGTCATACAATATGTTGGTTGCAATGTCAGTGTGTTTGTGCATGTGTAAAACTAGTCTTCCATGCTCAAATGTTATTTTAGCTGTAGAATTCAATAAGACATGTGCGTTTGTTGGTTTGTTTGTAAACAAATGTTGAATATGGCAGATGACAGTGGCATTAGACTATTTTAGATCATGGATTTATTAGCTTGAAACTGCAATACACAAAGATCTGGGGCGCGATCACATATACGGCGCAGGTTTCGGTGCAAATGTGGGAACCTGCGCCACCCGTAATTTCACCTCGCACATTGGGGTATTACATATATGGCGCCGGCAGTTCATAAAGTGCCGTAAGTCGGATAAACTAGCGATGTCCAGAAATGAGCGTAACTACAAATTCGCTAGTGACTTACGGCACTTTAGAAACTGCCAGCGCCTAAGAAAAGTAAAGAAAATAACAAATCTCCCGTAAAAGTCTAACCTGCCTCCCAAAAATAAGCCCGACACGTAAAACCCCTATATCCGCAATCCCCCCTCTCACTACTAATAATTAATGTATTAACCCCTAGACCGACAACGCAATAAGCCTAATTATTAACCCCTAAACCACCATAGCCCACAACGCAATTAACCTATTCAAGTATTAACCCCTAAACCGCCATAGCCCACATAGCCTATTAAATGTATTAACCCCTAATCTGCCGCTGCCAACGTCACTGCCACTATAATAAAGTTATTAACCCCTAAACCTAAGTCTAACCCTAACACCCCCCTAACTTAAATATTATTTAAATAAATCTAAATATTACTATTATTAACTAAATTATTCCTATTTAAAACTAAATACTATAAAATAAACCCTAAGATAGCTGCAATATAATTAATAATTACATTGTAGCTATTTTAGGATTTATATTTATTTTACAGGCAACTTTGTATTTATTTTAACTAGGTACAATAGCTATTAAATAGTTAATAACTATTTCATAGCTACCTAGTTAAAATAACTACAAATTTACCTGTAAAATAAATCCTAACCTAAGTTACAATTACAACTAACACTAAACTATCATTAAATAAATTAAATTAATTAACTACAATTACCTAAAATTAAATACAATTAAATAAAATAAACTATAGTACTAAAAAACTCACTAAATAACAGAAAATAAAAAAAATTACAAGAAGTTTAAACTAATTACACCTAATCTAATCCCCCTAATAAAATAAAAAAGCCCCCCAAAATAATAAAATTCCCTACCCTATACTAAATTACAAATAGCCCTTAAAAGGGCTTTTTGCAGGGCATTGCCCCAAAGTAATCAGCTCTTTTACCTGTAAAAAAAGAAATACAACCCCCCCAACATTAAAACCCACTACCCACACACCCAACCTTACTCTAAAACCCACCCAATCCCCCCTTAAAAAAAACTAACACTAATCCCTTGAAGATCACCCTACCTTGAGCCGTCTTCACTCAGCCGGGCAGAAGTCTTCATCCGATCCGGGCAGAAGAGGTACTCCAGCCGGGCAGAAGTCTTCATCCGATCTGGGCAGAAGAGGTCCTCCAGCCGGGCAGAAGTCTTCATCCAAGCGGCATTTTCTATCTTCTTCCATCCGACGAGGAGCAGCTCTATCTTGAAGACATCCGACGCGGAGCATCCTTCCTGGCCGACGACTAACCGACGAATGAAGGTTCCTTTAAATGACGTCATCCAAGATGGCGTCCCTTCAATTCCGATTGGCTGATAGAATTCTATCAGCCAATCGGAATTAAGGTAGGAAAAATCCTATTGGCTGATGCAATCAGCCAATTGGATTGAAGTTCAATCCGATTGGCTGATCCAATCAGCCAATAGGATTGACCTCGCATTCTATTGGCTGTCGGCCAGGAAGGATGCTAGTCATCGGCCAGGAAGGATGCTTCATGTTGGATGTCTTCAAGATGGAGCCGCTCCTCGTTGGATGGAAGAAGATAGAAGATGCCGCTTGGATGAAGACTTCTGCCCGGCTGGGTGAAGATGGCTCAAGGTAGGGTGATCTTCAAGGGGTTAGTGTTAGGTTTTTTTAAGGGGGGATGGGGTGGGTTTTAGAGTAAGATTGGGTGGTGGGTTTTAATGTTGGAGGGGGGTTGTATTTCCTTTTTTACAGGTAAAAAAGCTGATTACTTTGGGGCAATGCCCAGCAAAAAGCCCTTTTAAGGGCTATTTGTAATTTAGTATACGGTAGGGAATTTTATTATTTTGGGTGGCTTTTTTATTTTATTAGGGGGCTTAGATTAGGTGTAATTAGTTTAAACTTCTTGTAATTTTTTTTATTTTCTGTAATTTAGTGTCTATTTTTTTATACTATAGTTTATTTTATTTTATTGTATTTAATTTTAGGTAATTATAGTTAATTGATTTAATTTATTTAATTATAGTGTAGTGTTAGGTGTAATTGTAACTTAGGTTAGGATTTATTTTACAGGTAAATTTGTAGTTATTTGAACTAGGTAGCTATTAAATAGTAAATAACTATTTAATAGCTATTGTACCTAGTTAAAATAAATACAAAGTTGCCTGTAAAATAAAAATAAATCCTAATAGCTACAATGTAATTATTAATTATATTGTAGCTATCTTAGGGTTTATTTTATAGGTAAGTATTTAGTTTTAAATAGGAATAATTTAGTTAATAATAGTAATATTATTTAGATTTATTTAAATAATATTTAAGTTAGGGTTAGGGTTAGACTTAGGTTTAGAGGTTAATAACTTTATTATAGTGGCGGCGACGTTGGCAGCGGCAGATTAGGGGTTAATACATTTAATAGGCTATGTGGGCTATGGCGGTTTAGGGGTTAATAATTTAGTTATTACTTGCAGTGTGGGCTATGGCGGTTTAGGGGTTAATAGAGTTTATTAGTTATTGCGGTGGGGGATTGCGGTTGACAGGTAGATAGACATTGCGCATGCGTTAGGTGTTAGTTTATTTTTGCTGGTATTTTATGGAGTTACGGTGCTCCCATACTCAGCACAAGGCCTGCTACAGTTGCCTTTTATGGCGAGGTAAAAATGGAGTAAGATTTCTCCATTTTCGCCACGTAAGGCCTTGCGCTGGATATTGGATACCGATTTATGACGCGGTCCGAAGTTAGCCTATGGGAGTAAAAACTGCGAGCGACGGGTGAAATATATGCACGTAACTTGTATGCTACGCCGTATATGTAATACCAAAATCTCGTAAAATCTGACATAGCCGGCTTTTGCGGGCAACGCTCTATATGTAATGGAGGCCCTGGATTTGCACAGATCTTGGTGTGCTGCACTTTTACACTAATTCAAACAGCCAAATAAGAATTACTTAAAAATGGCCCTGTAAATGTGTTAAGTATTAAAAATTTAAATTTTGATCAGTAAAACTGGACTGGCACATGTTAAGTTTTTGACCATTTTTCACCAATCCAATAATGCTTCCAATTATTGCATCAAAATTAAAAAAGGACTCATCTGCAGCTGTTAACATGCAGATAATTATCAAAATATAGATTGTGACCAACCACTATAGTATCATAAAGATGTAGCATAAATAATCTAAACCATCCAAATGTAAAGTTATGTCACTGTCTACAAAGTATAATGGCAAAATCCAACCATAATACATTATAAGATGGCATACAATTAAACATAACTCAAACAGAAGGCACTTCCTTCTGTGAATCAATCAATTTCATTCAGCGATTGGCATGAAGTTGATTGATTTACACAAGGAGGTGCCTTCTGTTTGTTATTTCTATTAGATTCTGTGTTAGGAAAGAGAAAAGCTTTATTATGGGATCATTAAGAGATCATTTTTTTGCATAGATATACACATTTGTATCTATTCCTCTTGGTTTGTGTGTATTGGTATTATCATATCATATTGGCGCCCCCTAAATTTGGTCTGGTAATAGCAATAGCACGGGGCATACAATCAAGTCTTGTTAGATTACATAAACCTTATATGATTATGCATGTTCAGGATTCCATCAATTATATATTGCACATTATTTATTACAATCAAACCTCAAATCTCATTTTAACATCCAAACAGCTACATCATTCTATACATGCAAATTCACTACACAACTAATCCTTTTAAAAAGGTTTCCCAGATCTCATATACCGCTTTATACAGTTAAATGTATATAGATAAAAAAAAATGTTGCTACATTTGACATAATAATTTATCAAATATTTTGTACTTTAAGGATGATAATGCATTCACAAGCAAACTGCTTTATTCAACAAATAAGTGCTAAATACTAAAATAAATAACTGTGAAGCATATAGTAAGTAAATGATTGTCTACAGGATATATCCAGCCTCTCTTGTTGGTGGTGGTTAGAATAAAGCATCACATGCATAGGTAAATTACTGGAAAACCAGGCAAAATAATATACAAAATGTACATTGAGTTATTTTATTTTTTTGTACTTAACAAAAAACAAAAACATAGGGTGTTTAATTGTATCTTTAATATACCTTTTAAATTTCCCTAGATAAACTCACCGGTTCTTTGACGTGTATCATGAATCCAATATATTGATTTATTTTTAGCTTATTACACATTGCTGTTTTTCAGTTAATATTGTTAATGATGTTATTTTCCAATAAATCCCTCTAATGTAGGGCAATCTTTATTATGATGCCTATATTTTATTTTATTTCTAAATAAACGTGAATTTATTCATATTATATTGCTACAGTTCTTATGTATTTTATTTTATGTTTTTATGTGTATATTATGTATTTTTTTTATTTTTGTCTTTTCAAAATTGACAATTATTTTAGGTGGACGTACATTTGCATTTATAATTCCTAACTTTAATGAAAGCAACTACCAAATGTTATAAATTATTAGAAAAAAACAAAACAAATAAGCACTGCATCAAAAATATATTGGGTAGAAATGTTTTAAAAAAACATTGAAACCTGCTAATCTTGGTGGAATTTTTGAACCTGCTCTTCCATGCTGTTACCATAGAGAGACATTGCTCTACAGTATAGCGAGAAGCAAGCAAAGATAACTGCATTATGGACTCAAGGTCTTCTGAAAGTCTGGGGGAAGGGAAAACACAATTTGCAGAGCGAAATTTACAGAAATAAGGAGACAACATAAATAATGAATGTATATTGAATTGCTTTTTGTTATTATGTTTAAGCTTTTTTTTGGGATATTATATTTGTGTTTTATGTCACATTAAGACACCATGAAAAGGAAATGTTGTTATGCTGTGTTAAAGAGCCTGGCAACCCCTTGTCATGTCTAAGCATTTCTGGTTCTCAAAAATGTTTTAGAATGTTATCTTATCATACAAGACAATATATTATACAATAAGTCACTTAATTATTGATCATTGTGTGGGTGTGGAGTTCATCCAGAGTCCATATCTTGATCCATACATCACATAGTGAAACAAGCTTAGGTTCTAAATCTGATGGTTTTTTTTAATTAAATATAACAACTACCATAACAACTAAGGGCCAAATTACAAGTGGAGCACTAAATATCGCTTTCAAGAAAGCTCTAATGTGCGCTGGTATTACAAGTTAACAGCAATGCGCGCTTGTGTTCGCATTGCTGAGAAGCATTGCGCTCATGAGAGTGTGCTTCCATAGGCTGCACAGGTAGCCTTGTTTTGATGCCGTCAGAGACAGCATCAGAACCTAAGCACAGTGAAGGGGGCAGTGATTGCAGCATTTATAAATATATACAGGTAACCCTCGGTGTACAACGGTTCAATTTACACCGTTTCAGAATAACAACCTTTTTTTCAGTCACGTGACTGATATTGAAAAGCATTGAGAAGCATTGCAGTGATTAAAATAGCCAGTAGGTGGAGCTGTCCGCTCATGTTGAAGCAAAGATATGCAAGCCAAGCAAGCTGAAATTAATCAGTTTAACCAGACCTGAGCTATAGAGCAGATTTAAAAGGAAAAAGATCTTCCTGTCTATAAATCAGTCCAGATTTTGATGCATAGAAAGAACTGTTTGAAGAAAAATGCAAGTAAAGTCTGTATTGTGTGATTATTTTATTAGGTTTATAATGCTGTTTAGCAAATGTTATTGTTCATTTAACTTAGTTGAATTATATATTCTGTGTTGTGTGATTATTTGATTAGGTTTATAATGCTGTTTAGCATTTGAAGTCTTCATTTCAAAGCTTTAAAAATAATGTATTAGGTGTTACTTATGACAATTTTGAGAGGGGCCTGGAACCTAACTCCCTCACTTCCCATTGACTTACATTATAAACTGGGTTTCAATTTACAACGGTTTCGATTTACAACTGTTCCTTCTGAAACCTAACCTCGGCATAAACTGAGGGCTACCTGTATTTATATGCTGATATACATATATAGTTATGTGTTAATATGTGTATATACACATATTAACACATAAATATATATGTATATAGTCATATACATATATATTTACTGGGAACACACAGTTCCATAGACCGCAATGTAAAGGCACTCCCACCAACTTTAAAGCCCTACAACTGCCTAGTGCAGTTGTCTTTTATTAAAAAAAATGCTAAAAAAATTTAAATAAACAACTATAATGCCCTCTATTGTGAGGGCATTTGGGGCACTTGTAGAAAATTATCCAGATATCAGATCTATAGTTAATATTCTGAGTGCTAGTTGCTACTGCGAGCTTGTGGTAGCGATAACCAGCTGTCAGGGTTTCACCCTGACTTCACTAGTTATTTGTAGCTTTTTATCTTGGCTGCCATTTTAGACTCACCTATGTTTTCTCCTTGCCTGTAGCAGAGTGTGTAACGCTGCTCACTACTTCCAGGCTCCCTCTGATGGCCAAACTGGAGAACATAATCAGAGAGAGACAAGTTGCAGTCTCAGAATGATGATGGCATCACTTCCTATTTAACTGCCTCAGTCTAGTTTGCCTTTGCCCTTGCGTTGTCTCTGACTTCACTGTGAGTTCCTGTGTTCCTAACTCCTTGTATAAACTGGCTTGTTTGACATCCCTTCTGGTTCCTGATCCCTGGTTTGTTCCTGACTTTGCTGATCTCCATGTTCCTGACCTTGGCTCGTCTGACTACTCTCACTACCCGCTATAGTTATCTATCTTAACCGATACTTCTACCTTACATATATATTAGCCTTACAGACAATATCCCATTAAAGCATATTATACTCAGCCCATGTCAACAACTGCCATGTCTGCTATAAGAGGCCCAAACAGAATAGGTGTGTACTTCCCAGTAACCAGCAGGGTAGGTCAGGTCAAGTCAGAAGCTGTTTCCAGGATCCAGTGAGAAGGGCGTGTGTTCAAGTGAGAAGCAGAATCAGGACTGAAGTGAATAAGGTTCACAGAGGGGGCTACACCTAGAGGATATAGCTTGTTATCAGGTAGGCAGTCTGGCATACACAGCACCCCTTGCACATTATACCACATAACCTAATTTCCAAATGGCCCATGTCTCCATAAGATAAATGACTGTAAAGCAAGGCAGCATGTAGGGGGCAGTCCATATTGCTCCTTATGTTCAATCTAGAGGGATAAGTGACCCCTCTTTTAAAGGTTAAGCCTTTCTTTCTAATAAGGGTAACTTGTGCCTATAAGATTCAGCTTTATAAATGGTGATCTCCTGCCACACTGAACACAAGTGATATTTATTATTATTTAGTCTCTGTCTCCCCATTCTTTGCTTAAGATGAGATCTCTTATTTGAAAGAGTGTAATTTTCTATATTGAATGAAAGGAAAATCTTCCTCCGATAGATACAGTGACATTTTAAATAAGGAAGCTGGGCTCATTCAGAATGCCTAGCTTCTCCATAAACGCACAGAGGGGCCTGAGACACAACTTTGTATAGAAGGAAAAACCTTGTTGTAGGTGATTGCCATAAAATGTTTCCATACAAAATGTGAACTGATAATAAATGTGGAGCTATGAAGTGTATGTCATATTTAGGAAATAATTAATAACATGCTAATGACATTGAGAATGGAATTCACTGCATTGTGTTCCTATTGGTGGATTTTTCTTTCTTTAGTATTTTTTAAAACTAAAATTTGTTGGTTTGCTAAAAAAACAACATATAATTTGTGGAGGTAACTCCCAAATTGTACTGAAGTTGATGTTTAATTAAGAAAGACTAATAATGGTTTTAGAATTTAGTAATAGCTTTGCAGGGGATTGGTTTTATAAGACATTGTTATTATTATTTTTAGCTCCTGGGAAGCACCAACTGAGGCATTTTTTAAGGGATTACTTCTCTTTCTGTATTTATTTGTATTATGACCTTGGAAAAAGTCTCACTAAGGTTGATGGTGGAAACCTAGAGGGCTTTGGCTGCACCCCACTAAAGAGGCCCAGAGGAGACCGAAACGATCATCTGAGGTTGCCATCTCCCTTTTTCAGAGGAGAATTGCCTGGTATTTTGGGGTTGGACTGACCTTTGTTAGGCAGGATCAGACTGATATACTTAAAGGGACAGTAAAGTCAAAACTAAACTTTCATGATTCAGATAGGGCATGCAATTTTAAACAACTTTCCAATTTACTTTTATCATCAAATTTGCTTTGTTCCCTTGGTGGTATTTTTTAAAAGCTAAACCTAGCTAGGCTCAAACTGATTTCTAAACCGTTGAAAACCGCCTATTAGCTCAGAGCAATTTGAATGTTTTTCACAGTTAGACAGTGTTAGTTCATGTGTGTCATATAGATAACATTGTGCTCACTCCCGTGCAGTTATTTAGGAGTCTTCACTGATTGACTACACTGCATGTCTGTCAAAAGCACTTAGATAAGGAGGCTCTCTGCAGAGGCTTAGATACAAGGTAATCACAGAGGTAAAAAGTATATTAATATAACTGTGGTGGTTATGCAAAAACGGGGAATGGGTAATAAAGGGATTATCTATCTTTTTAAATAAGAACATTTTTGGTGTAGACTGTCCCTTTAAGGAAAGTTCTCCTCTGTGAAAAGCACAATTGCGCTAAAAGGAGCTACTCTCAAGTGGTAACCAGGCCATAGAACAAGCCACTGAATGGTTGTTTATTCCAGGCAGATTGTGTCTCTTTCTATTTGTATTTGTATTTGCATTACAAACCTTGGGGAAGTCTCTCTAAGGGTGATGGGGGAAACCAGACATGGACTCTTTGTCCAATGGGCTTAGCTGGATATGACTGCATCTCACTGACGAGGCTCAAAGGAGGCTGAAGTGATCTTCTGGGCTTGTCCTTTCCTTTTTTCAGAGAAGATTTGTGGGGTTTTCAGGGCTGGACTGACCTTGTTAGGCGGGATCAGACTGATATACTTTAGGAAAGTTCTCCTTGTAAAAAGCACAATAGGGCTAAAAAAAAAAAGCTACTCCCAGGTGGTAAACGTACCATAGAACAAGTCACTGAGCTGTTGTTCGCTCTTGGTAAATTGCTTCTCTTTAGGTATATATTGGTATGTAATGTGTAAAAGATAGTACTTCTTATCATTTTATTTGCAAGCTTTGCTCTGTGTGTGTGGGTGTGTACCCTTTTGTGTAAATGAGATGTATGTTTGCTGTTGTGTATATATGTTTGCTAATCTAAGACTTTGTAGCAATTTATATTTAATTACATAATTCTAAATAAATATAAAATTTCCAGAAGATTTATAGCAGTTTTAATTAATTCTTAAAATTCTAGAATATGTATCAATAGTGCAGTTAACCTTATTTGAAAACAAGATATAAAATGTCAAATGCATTTTTAATTGTGCATTTATAGTGCATTTATTAAGCATGGTCTGTGGATTTATGCTCCACCAACTTCTTTAGCTGCCATTAAATGTTGGCATGGTTAAGGATATCTAACTTATAGAGAAAATTGAAAAGACATTTAGGTCAAGATTAAATTTTGTGGAATTTAAATTATTTATGCATTAAAACAAACAGTAAAAGCTTTGACATAGCTCTGAGGCAAACTACTTAACTGTCTAATTACATTACATTTACTGGAAAAAACTAATGGTGAATATTATCAAGATATCAAATATTCAAATCTGTAAGCACTTGATGAACAATCATTTTAAAAACATCTTGTTTAAAATGTGTGTATGTAGATGCATTATAATGTTTGGTTAATAAGAAAATGAATTTGGTTTATAAATTCCATTACTCATGAGCCTGACATATTATTCTAAAACTCCAAGAAAAAAAATATATATATATACTTTCAGAATTTCTGTTATAAATATTTCTAATGTAAAAACACCAGCATTTAAAAAAATATATTTGAAACCTTAAATACAAATTTCTCTCTCTTAAATGCATGTGGCAGAAATAGGAAACAAGTATGCCAGGGCAGTGAGGCCCTTTTAGTAGTGCAGAAGATGCGTGGAAGTCCAGTAAAACCCATGTGTCATTTCACAAAGTTATTGCTTAGAATAAATGTAATACAATATAGGCCTAATGCCGTATATCTTTAACAAACCATACTGAACTTGACGAATAATCAAGTGTATCACACACAAACAGTATTATGATGAATGAGTCATCCGGGAATAAAAGAATGGCCATTTTTCAATCTTAGTCCAGCAACAGAAAATGGATAGTGCTTTCTTAAGTAATTAAATAGTTGTTTTGCAAATAGTTTTTTCTTGATTGATTATAATATCAAGCTGCAGATTAATGAATCTGTTTACAGTTAAGTCCGAATGAAAGCAAACTTCAATACTGTATAATTATCTTTAATCTTTTTTTTTTTTTCAAGAATTTAACTAAATAATAGACAGGATGTTTTTGTTTTCCTGATAACAACTTTTGATTGGAATAATTAAACCTGTGCTCTATCTCCAAACTTTTATGAAAACATTTTTAGTACTTTTTTTTGCCCAAACCCTGTAATTGAAGCTTCTTACATCAAGGCAAACCACATAGTAAAGTCCACATCTAATACATTTAAATATTTATTGCAAGTAATCCTATTCCAAATACATAAAAATATATGCTGCATTTATTCTCTTGGAATAATTTGTGTTTGACTGACAACTTTATATCAAAATAGAGTTTTATGAACCCCTGATTTGAATATGTTTATTTTTGTTTTATTTCATAAATTTACTATCAAAGGATATTGTAGCACCCATGTTTTGTCATTATTAAAGTTTTTTGTCTGTTATGTTATGCACAAATACTACATTTTATCATTATCTTAAAGATTTACAACTTATCTATAGATCTAACTTTGCTAGATTAGACATGGCAACCTTATACCAGCTAGGATTATTACAACGAGTCTGCACTGGAGTAACACTCAGAACGAGGAACAAAAACATTTATAAAACCTTCAGTTTTTACATCCCCTGGGTATTTTTGAATCCATTTATTCTTTGTCCCCAATGCTTCACTTAATAGCCTGCCCTATTACTCAATCACCAACAGGTTGTTCTACAACTTACTTCTAAAGCAGCTATCTTTATTCTTCCGTTTTGACTCCTTGTTCTTACATTTTCCTTACAACAAATCAATATTTGCAATTTCAAAGCAACAGATTTTCTCTTTCATGAAGTTACATCCCCTAGATAGAACATCTAGAAAATCCTCAGGTTCCCTTTCTGTTAGTATTAATTATATTTTCTCATATTCTCTTAACAGCAAATTCTTTATCATAGTGTCAACACCAAAACATAAACATTTGAACAATTGCTGATTGAAATACTTTCTTTGCTAAATTTTCATCATTTTTTGCTACTTATTAAATGCTTTAAAAGCTTGCAACTTCAACAGCAATTAATTTGAATATTAAAAATAATAATGTCCCATTAGACAAAGTATTTTATTGGCATGAAAAAAAGGCAAAAACTCTGGGTGAAGAACTATTGTCCCCTGAAGAAATGATAACGAAAAGTCCACCTTGTCAGTATTCAGAATCAAGGATTCTGAAGCCACACTAGGTTTGTAAGTGTCTGTGATAAAAAGACAGAAATGTAGAAAATAGAGTAAACAACCAGCAATTTCCATATGACAAAGTCACTAGTTTTGCAAAACCAATGCTCATTGGCTATGCCTTATCTTGATTGGTCGTTAAAATCAACCAAGTCTATAGAAGTAACTGTCAAATAATACTCAAGCAAATCAGTTTGACATCACATTGAATCCTGAAAATTCACTAAAGGAAATGAAGGATTAAACTTTCTAAATAGCATATACTGTTTTTAAATAACCATGGGAGTGGACCCCAACTAATTTCACAAACAGGTCTATTGAAGTTCAGGCCTCAAATGCACCACCACTCCTGTGATGAATGACAAATGTTTTCTAGGCTTGTAGGATCTAATGCCAGTTTTGAGTCACCAGTGTGGGCTGTAGAAGGGAACCTTAAAAACTACAAACCAAGAAAGGCTATAAATAAAATAATTCACAAACATTGGCATGTGCTTAAATCCGATGAGAATTTTAAAATGATTGTTCCATAGAAACCTGTCATTATATATAAAAACAAACATGCTAAAAAATTATTTTGCACCCCCCTTGGCTAAACCGTTAAAGGGACATAAAACAGTATGAACTAACATAAGTTTTTAAATATATAATGCAGCCAAAGCTTACCTGTAAAACCGTTTCTATTTTAACACTCATTAACCCCTTTAATTCAGGCATAGTTTTGTTTGCTACCCAGGCCATAACTACGGCAGAATGCACTCGTGCACATGCACAGTAGGGGGCATAGTCACATGACACCTGACTAAAGCAGTACACAGTATAATGCTGAAGCTTTCACAAACCATGTAACATTATCTCTATGGAAGCAAGCAAGCCTCTTGACAACAAACAATAGCAGTATCTGATGTCCCTCCTCACCCCCCCCCTTACTTGTAGTAATTATCCTCACATGTACACTTTGTTACTTGATATCTAAGAGTTTGGAGTAAAACACTGATAAGGGGGGATGGAGCAGCCTAAATTTGACAACACTAAAGTGTTAAGTAATTTTGCAGAGTTTTGGAACTTTTATAATAAGCACATAACTCAAAATGTTTTATGGCACTTTAAGACCTAAATCACCACCAAAATTAAACAACCAAATAAGTTCTTATTCATGTGGACCAGACATACTCAAACTTGGCCCTTCAGAGGTTTTGAAACTACATTTCAGCTGGCTGAGCATCATGGGAAATGTAGTTCCAAAACCTCTGGAGGGCCAAGTTTGAGGATGTCTGATGTGGACGCTTCAAAGCATGTAATCATTCCAGATAGACTTATAAAACTTTCACCTCTTCAGTTACTGGAAAGGAATACAAAATAAAATAATTTATAAGTTGCAAAAGCAGCAATGTAATTTATTTAATAACTTGTGGCTGCAACATACAATATTTGGGAAAAACCTCTAGGTTTGTCAAAACAAGAATTCTTTAAAGGGACACTGAACCCAAATTTTTTATTTCGTGGTTCAGATAGAGCATGCAATTTTAAGCAACTTTTTAATTTACTCCTATTATCAATTTTACTTCGTTCTCTTGCTATCTTTATTTGAAAAAGAAGGAATCTAAGCTTTTTTTTTAGGTTCAGAACTCTGGACAGCACTTTTTTATTGGTGGATGAATTTATCCACCAATCAGCAAGGACAACCCAGGTTGTTCACATAAATGGGCTGGCATCTAAACTTACATTCTTGCATTTCAAATAAAGATACCAAGAGAATGAAGACAATTTGATAATAGGAGTAAATTAGAAAGATGCTTAAAATTGCATGCATCTGAATCACAAAAGAAAAAAATTGGGTTCAGTGTCCCTTTAACATTTTAACTGTATTAAAAATGAAGATAAAGAACATGGAGTCCTCCTACACTGCAATTCATGTGAGTTATCAGGAAATTTAAAATAGACAGGTAATGAATAAGTACATAGGAAAATTTACTTTTAAGAAGGGAAATGTGGTGGATTTATCACTTAAAAACATATGATACATGGGGCTTGAATAAAGATACAAATTTTAATGCATTTTTATAGATACATGTTTATAATAACATAATAATAATTTTATATTATATGTTTATTTGTTTTAAATATGTTTTTATTTTAAGTATGCATCTCATATATTGTTTATTATATTTTCAGTATTTAATGGACACTTTATTTATATTGGACACAATAACACAGTAATTTAATGATTACTTTATATTCATTGGATAATCAATTCCTTCTCACAAAAGATACAGCCGTGAACGAACATACAGAATTATTCGCAAGACACCTGATGTCAAGGGAAACATTTTTTTTGGTTTATAGGACCTTTCCCTTAAGAGGACCTGGATGTAGACTGAGCCATGGTCACTACTTGAAAGGGAACCACATTATACGTCATAAATTTGGGATTGTTAACTGTTCACCATCAGCGATATATTTTAATAAAGGATAAAGAATTTCTTTGAGTGTATTTTTAATAGATTGATTAATATTTAAACAAAGGAGACATCGATTTTGGCAAACAGGACGTTAATGCTCCGTTGTAAATTGGTATGTAAATCTTTATATCGTGTTTGTCTCACTATGGCTCTTCTATTGAGTTTTTATTTGCTCTTGAGAAAGGTGGTTGATCCGCTGAAACGCGTTGATCTGTTTTTAAGGATTTTATGATTAAAAGTACATGAAGATTAAGCTGTAGGGAATCTTCAATAAACATACAGAATACAAGTTGGCTTTCCAGTACATTTAAAGGTTGTGAAACAGATCATTAACCTGCAAAAGACCAGCGCTGCCACTGAAAACATATATATCACATTGGATTTTGGAAAAACCAAGGCTGGTAGTGACCATTAAAGGGACAGTCTACACCAGAATTTTTATTGTTTTAAAATATAGACAATCCCTTTATTACCCATTCCCTAGTTTTGCATAATCAACACAGTTATCCCAATATACTTTTTACCTCTGTGATTATCTTGTATCTAAGCCTCTGTAAACTGCCCCCTTATTTCAGTTCTTTTGACAGACTTGCATTTTAGCCAATCAGTGATGACTCCTAGGTAACTCCACATGCGTGAGCACAGTGTTATCTTTATGACACACATGAACTAACGCCCTCTAGTGGTAAAAAACTGTCAAAATGCATTCAGATAAGAGGCAGACTTTAAGGTCTAAGAAATTAGCATATGAGCCTCTTAGTTTAGCTTTCAACTAAGAATACCAACAGAACAAAGCAAAATTGGTGATAAAAGTAAATTGGAAAGTTGTTTTACATTACATGCCCTAACTGAATCATGACATTTTATTTTGGAATAGACTGTCCCTTTAAGGAAAGTTTTATTTGTGTTATATTTTGTAACTGCAGTGTTTTGCTTTACTGTATCTTTTCTGTTATTTCATATTGAAACCAAGGAAGGAAGGCAACATCTTCATGACCCTGCACATCAACAGAGTCCTCCCAAATTCTCTCTTTTTGCATATTATGGTATATGAGTTTGTTTTGTTAAATATTGCAGTGAATCAAACATACATGTTGCTGTGAGCTATATAATTACAGAAGTATTAGCAATGGCTTTTACAAAACTAGTCTTAAAGGATAATGGTTCCTTTAAACGTGATGTGTGTTATTTTATACCATGATACTAACTCCTAGAGAAGTTGTATTTTTTATTGTGTTCAGATAATTCTAGGAGATAAAACCAAACCTCCAAAAATACAATGAAAAAGAGGTATTGACGTGGAAACAATTCAGGGCATACAGTGGAAAGGCTTTTGTTATGGACCCATCTAGTGTTTATCATTAATGTTGCAGATGCCAAATTAGGTATGATTTCCCATACATTGCACTGGGTTGACATTGACTATACAATAGGGTTTTGTGTAAGAATATCTTACCTTTTTATTATACAAAGATCAGTGCTGCTTCCTAGTCCATTTTTCTGTTTAAATGGACATAAAACTAGACACATTAAAACCATTTATGTAAAACAAATTGCATTTAGACCACGTGCACTTCTGAGTCTACCTAGGTATGCTCTTCAACAAAGAACACCAAGGCCTAGATTTAGAGTTTGGCGTTAGCCGTGAAAACCAGCGTTAGAGGCTCCTAACGCTGGTTTTAGGCTACCGCCGGTATTTGGAGTCACTCAAAATAGGGTCTAACGCTCACTTTTCAGCCGCGACTTTTCCATACCGCAGATCCCCTTACGTCAATTGCGTATCCTATCTTTTCAATGGGATCTTTCTAACTCCGGTATTTAGAGTCGTTTCTGAAGTGAGCGTTAGACATCTAACGACAAAACTCCAGCCGCAGGAAAAAAGTCAGTAGTTAAGAGCTTTCTGGGCTAACGCCGGTTCATAAAGCTCTTAACTACTGTACTCTAAAGTACACTAACACCCATAAACTACCTATGTACCCCTAAACCGAGGTCCCCCCACATCGCCGACACTCGAAAAAATTTTTTAACCCCTAATCTGCCGACCGCCACCTACGTTATACTTATGTACCCCTAATCTGCTGCCCCTAACACCGCCGACCCCTATATTATATTTATTAACCCCTAATCTGCCCCCCTCAACGTCGCCTCCACCTACCTACACTTATTAACCCCTAATCTGCTGACCGCAAAGCGCCGCCACCTACGTTATCCTTATGTACCCCTAATCTGCTGCCCCTAACACCGCCGACCCCTATATTATATTTATTAACCCCTAATCTGCCCCCCTCAACGTCGCCTCCACCTGCCTACACTTATTAACCCCTAATCTGCCGACCGGACCTGAGCGCTACTATAATAAAGTTATTAACCCCTAATCCGCCTCACTAACCCTATCATAAATAGTATTAACCCCTAATCTGCCCTCCCTAACATCGCCGACACCTAACTTCAATTATTAACCCCTAATCTGCCGAGCGGACCTGAGAGCTACTATAATAAAGTTATTAACCCCTAATCCGCCTCACTAACCCTATAATAAATAGTATTAACCCCTAATCTGCCCTCCCTAACATCGCCGACACCTAACTTCAATTATTAACCCCTAATCTGCCGACTGGAGCTCAACGCTATTCTAATAAATGTATTAACCCCTAAAGCTAAGTCTAACCCTAACACTAACACCCCCCTAAATTAAATATAATTTAAATCTAATGAAATAAATTAACTCTTATTAAATAAATTATTCCTATTTAAAGCTAAATACTTACCTGTAAAATAAATCCTAATATAGCTACAATATAAATTATAATTACATTGTAGCTATTTTAGGATTAATATTTATTTTACAGGTAACTTTGTATTTATTTTAACCAGGTACAATAGCTATTAAATAGTTAAGAACTATTTAATAGCTAAAATAGTTAAAATAATTACAAATTTACCGGTAAAAGAAATCCTAACCTAAGTTACAAATAAACCTAACACTACACTATCAATAAATTAATTAAATTCAATTCCTAAAAATAAATACAATTAAATAAACTAGCTAAAGTACAAAAAATAAAAAAGAACTAAGTTACAAAAAAAAAAAAAATATTTACAAACATAAGAAAAATCTTACAACAATTTTAAACTAATTACACCTACTCTAAGCCCCCTAATAAAATAACAAAGCCCCCCAAAATAAAAAAAATGCCCTACCCTATTCTAAATTACTAAAGTTCAAAGCTCTTTTACCTTACCAGCCCTGAACAGGGCCCTTTGCGGGACATGCCCCAAGAAATACAGCTCTTTTGCCTGTAAAAAAAAACATACAATACCCAAGCCCCCCAACATTACAACCCACCACCCACATACCCCTAATTTAACCCAAACCCCCCTTAAATAAACCTAACACTAAGCCCCTGAAGATCATCCTACCTTGTCTTCACCATACCAGGTTCACCGATCGGTCCAGAAGAGCTCCTCTGATGTCCTGATCCAAGCCCAAGCAGGGGGCTGAAGAGGTCCATGATCCTGCTGAAGTCTTCATCCAAGCGGGACAGAAGAGGTCTTCCATCCGATTGAAGTCTTCATCCAAGCGGCATCCATCCGGAGCGAAGCGGCAGCATCCTGAAGACCTCCACCGCGGAACATCCATCCTGGCCGACGACTGAACGACGAATGACGGTTCCTTTAAATGACGTCATCCAAGATGGCGTCCCTCGAATTCCGATTGGCTGATAGGATTCTATCAGCCAATCGGAATTAAGGTAGGAATATTCTGATTGGCTGATGGAATCAGCCAATCAGAATCAAGATCAATCCGATTGGCTGATCCAATCAGCCAATCAGATTGAGCTCGCATTCTATTGGCTGATCGGAACAGCCAATAGAATGCGAGCTCAATCTGATTGGCTGATTGGATCAGCCAATCGGATTGAACTTGATTCTGATTGGCTGATTCCATCAGCCAATCAGAATATTCCTACCTTAATTCCGATTGGCTGATAGAATCCTATCAGCCAATCGGAATTCGAGGGACGCCATCTTGGATGACGTCATTTAAAGGAACCGTCATTCGTCGTTCAGTCGTCGGCCAGGATGGATGTTCCGCGGTGGAGGTCTTCAGGATGCTGCCGCTTCGCTCCGGATGGATGCCGCTTGGATGAAGACTTCAATCGGATGGAAGACCTCTTCTGCCCCGCTTGGATGAAGACTTCAGCAGGATCATGGACCTCTTCAGCCCCCCGCTTGGGCTTGGATCAGGACATCAGAGGAGCTCTTCTGGACCGATCGGTGAACCTGGTATGGTGAAGACAAGGTAGGATGATCTTCAGGGGCTTAGTGTTAGGTTTATTTAAGGGGGGTTTGGGTTAGATTAGGGGTATGTGGGTGGTGGGTTGTAATGTTGGGGGGCTTGGGTATTGTATGTTTTTTTTTTACAGGCAAAAGAGCTGTATTTCTTGGGGCATGCCCCGCAAAGGGCCCTGTTCAGGGCTGGTAAGGTAAAAGAGCTTTGAACTTTAGTAATTTAGAATAGGGTAGGGCATTTTTTTATTTTGGGGGGCTTTGTTATTTTATTAGGGGGCTTAGAGTAGGTGTAATTAGTTTAAAATTGTTGTAATATTTTTCTTATGTTTGTAAATATTTTTTTTTTTTTGTAACTTAGTTCTTTTTTATTTTTTGTACTTTAGCTAGTTTATTTAATTGTATTTATTTGTAGCAATTTAATTTAATTAATTTATTGATAGTGTAGTGTTAGGTTAATTGTAGGTAATTGTAGGTAGTTTATTTAATTAATTTATTGATAGTCTAGTGTTAGGTTTATTTGTAATTTAGGTTAGGATTTCTTTTACCGGTAAATTTGTAATTATTTTAACTATTTTAGCTATTAAATAGTTCTTAACTATTTAATAGCTATTGTACCTGGTTAAAATAAATACAAAGTTACCTGTACAATAAATATAAATCCTAAAATAGCTACAATGTAATTATAATTTATATTGTAGCTATATTAGGATTTATTTTACAGGTAAGTATTTAGCTTTAAATAGGAATAATTTATTTAATAAGAGTTAATTTATTTCGTTAGATTAAAATTATATTTAACTTAGGGGGGTGTTAGTATTAGGGTTAGACTTAGCTTTAGGGGTTAATACATTTATTAGAATAGCGGCGAGATTCGGTCGGCAGATTAGGGGTTAATAATTGAAGTTAGGTGTCGGCGATGTTAGGGAGGGCAGATGGGTTAATACTATTTATTATAGGGTTAGTGAGGCGGATTAGGGGTTAATAACTTTATTATAGTAGCGCTCAGGTCCGGTCGGCAGATTAGGGGTTAATAAGTGTAGGCAGGTGGAGGCGACGTTGTGGGGGGCAGATTAGGGGTTAATAAATATAATATAGGGGTCGGCGATGTTAGGGCAGCAGATTAGGGGTACATAGGGATAATGTAAGTAGCGGCGGTTTACGGAGCGGCAGATTAGGGGTTAATAATAATATGCAGGGGTCAGCGATAGCGGGGGCGGCAGATTAGGGGCTAATAAGTGTAAGGTTAGGGGTGTTTAGACTCGGGGTACATGTTAGAGTGTTAGGTGCAGACGTAGGAAGGGTTACCGCATAGCAAACAATGGGGCTGCGTTAGGAGCTGAACGCGGCTTTTTTGCAGGTGTTTGGTTTTTTTTCAGCTCAAACAGCCCCATTGTTTCCTATGGGGGAATCGTGCACGAGCACGTTTTTGAGGCTGGCCGCTTCCGTAAGCAACTCTGGTATCGAGAGTTGAAGCTGCGTTAAAAATGCTCTACGCTCCTTTTTGGAGCCTAACGCAGCCTTTATGTGGACTCTCGATACCAGAGTTATTTTTATGGTGCGGCCAGAAAAAAGCCAGCGTTAGTTTTTCGGGTCGTTACCGACAAAACTCCAAATCTAGGCCCAAGAGAACAAAGTACATTGAATAATAAAAGTAAATTGGAAATTGTTTTAAAAGAAATTATACTTTATCTGAATCATCAAAGAAAAATTTTGGGTTTCATGTCTCATTAATCTTCTCGTATAATGGAGCAAATACACAGACAAGGTATCAGAATATACTTTAGAGGAACATGAAACCCAAAATATTTGTTTCATGATCCAGACAGAACACATACATTTAAACAACTTTCCAATGTACTTTTCCAATGTACTTTTTTTTTTTTAAATTGAATTTGCTTAATTTTCTTGGTATCCTTAGTTGAAAGGCATACCTAGGCTGGCTCAGGAGCAGCAATGCATTACTGGGAGCTAGCTGCTTATTGGTGGCTGCACATAAATGCCTTTTTTCATTGGTTCACCAGATGTGTTTAGCTAGTTCCCAGTAGCGCATTACTACCAATTCATCAAAGGATATCACAAAAATAACTAAAATTTGATAATATAAGTAGTTTGGAAATAAAATTCTTTACTAAATCTGAACATTTTGGGTTTCATGCTCCTTTAATATGAAAAACACTATTTCAGAAATGATTTTGATAAGTTTTGGCATTACATTCTTTTCGTGATTTTACATAGTAAAATGGTCCTCTCTTGTGTATATTTTACCCTTTGTTATTAATAGCTTCTCGCTCCCTCTTATTATCAATGAGGAATATTGTTTCTGTCTTTGGAGTGCATTTTTCATATAATTACTTCTTTTTTTTTTTGCCAGGGGTTATTTTATTGCATGTGCATTATTTTTACGTGTGTCATTGTTTATGAGTTGGCTACACTTTGACTACTTAAGGGGACACAGTGCAGAAACAAATTCCATATTTTTTGTTAAAAAGTAGCATTCAAAACACGCTGACATTTTTATTACCCGGGTAAATATGAATTAAAAGCTGTGAATTCAAGCTAACAAACCAGTATCAATTGTGCATTTCCTGTCAATGCTTATTTACTTATTGGTTATACTAATTAACTAAAAGCATCAGCAGGAAGTACCTATCAGCTAATGTGCATTAGAAGGAAATAACTAACAACCAATGAGCATTAGCAGGAAGTGACTATCAACCAATGGAAAGTAGCACTGCTAACTATTACAGTTTTGTTACTTTATTACTTTTAGTTTAAATTGAACCAGGTTTTACTTCACATTCTTTTTATTAAGCATTTTTTTAAACAATACATATTTGATAAAGACACGGTACAATGCTTGTCATGAAACCAAGTGCGTTACTTTTCTTAACATCTGTGCTTAATCTTTAATATGTCCATATAAGGCTGCTTGGGAATTGTGAATACATAGTAGATATCAACCTAAAGCAAATAAAGTTAACTTATTTCATACCGTTACCATCAACCAGAATAGAAAATATGGTCTTATCAATATATATAACCAAAACAAAATAAAGTACTTAGTTGTCTAAGGAATTAAGAATGTGTGCTTGTCTTAATAAACAAAGATATTTTCACCAGAGTAGTTAGGTTTAAATGTTATTGTTTATAAAGTATTCCCAAAGGAATTGAATGTCATGATAAAAGGATAGTTGTCCCAGTTTAAGATAATAATATCTTTCCAATAAGAGACTCCTGTTTACCAGATCCTTCCATTAAGGGATGGTAGGGAGTCGAGCGGATTTCCAATATCTTGGAATCAGTTGATTGGCTGTATTGAGCATAATTTGAAATAAATGCTTTCTTATTTTACATGTGATTTAGTTAGGATGATTGAGTTGAATCAATTCTTGGTTAGGGGATATTTGGTATGTAAAACTTTATTAATGTTATCAAAAATATTGAACCAATATGTGTTGATAGGGGCACATTCCCACCAAATATGCAGAAGGTGGCCTTCTTGAAGGCATCCTCTCCAACAATTTCCAGTAGTTTTTTTTTGTAAATATATTTTAGATTAGCTCGAGTCAGGTACCATCTCATCATTATTTTTATATTTGTTTCTTTTGCGTGAGAGGAGTGGGCCGAGTGCATTAATACTTTGATAAGATAGATTTATATAAGGTGGAGATTGTTCGAACATAGTAAGAGGGCGAATGAGGTCTTTTTTAGCTCTGTGCGTGAGAATAAAATAAAATTGGTGGAACCCAAACCAAGACATGAGGAATGGGTGATTTAGAG
The DNA here is from genome assembly GCF_027579735.1 of Bombina bombina. NCBI lineage: Eukaryota > Metazoa > Chordata > Amphibia > Anura > Bombinatoridae > Bombina > Bombina bombina. Next base: position 623,520,802 of record NC_069503.1, on the reverse strand, counting down.
ACTCAAGTTGTTGTTTGGGCCTGATGTTACTATTTCCTGTTAATAGGTATATAGGTAGTGAATCCAAGAGTGCTGGAACTGGGGCGATGGCTGACATTTTACCTGGAGGGAATTCAGGATTGTGTAAGAAAGTGGTGAGTGGAGAGTAATTCAAAGTGATTTTATTAAATGACCTGCGAACTAAACTCCAGTCTGCCCATGTTTGTTAGATATGGAGGAAGAGGAAACAACTTGTTTATTAAAAAAGGCAGGATTCCAGCAGATGCTACCAAGGTGTTTAGATTTAGACATAGTTGTTTCAACGTGAATCCATCTCTTAGATTTACCCTGTTCATTGCTGCACCAATCTGAGATTCTTTGTAAAGAAATTGCTAATTTATAGGAGCAAAGATGTGGGACCCCGAGGCACCCATCTTTTGGGAGTTTATATAAGGTTCTTTTATTGATGCACGGTGGTCTATGCCGCCATATGTAGTAGTTTATATTTTTTGTAAAATGTCCAAATCTTTTGAAATGCCTGGAATGGGAACTGTCTGTAATATGTATAAGACTTTTGGAAGAAGTATCATTTTAGCTGCCTGTATCCTACCTAGCCAAAAGATATTTTTTGGGAGCCAAGAGGAGGTAAGGGTTTGGAATTCTGTCATTAGCTTTGCGTAGTTGTATCTACGCACATTTGATTTATCTGAGGTGATATGGATTCCTAGATATTTCAGATATTTTGTTTGTAATTTGAGGGGACATTGTAATTTTATATTCTATAAGGTTTGTTGGGAAAGATTGACAGGGAGGTATTCTGATTTAGACATGCTCACCAAACAAATTGAAGCAAGTACAAAGTGCAATAATTCTGAGAGTATTGGCTGTAGAGAGTCTTGGGATTTTGTAATCGTCAATAATAAGTCATCTGCAAAAAATGCCAGTTTGTGTGATTGGTGCCCATTCTCTATCCCATGAATCTGGTTGTTTAATCTGATCTTAGTGGCTAAGGGTTCCAGCGAGAGAATGAAGAGGAGAGGGGAAAGTGGGCAGCCCTGTCGGGAGCCGTTTCGAATTTCAAATGACTCAGATAGGCTGCCATTAACCTTTACCTGTGCTGTGGGATTTGAGTATAGTGCTAAGATTTTTTGAATAAACAAGATAGGTAAGTTGAAATGTCATAAAGTCTCATATAAGTAAGTCCAGTCGAGTTGGTCGAATGCCTTTTTAGCGTCAGTAGATAGAAATATGGCAGGTGTCTTATTTAGGGTGATGTGTTCAAGGAGATTAAGAATTTTGACTGTATTGTCTTTTGCCTCTCTGTGAGGGACAAAACCGACTTGGTCCTGGTGTATTATTTGAGGGAGGATTTGATTTAGACGGGAAGCTAACATTTTTGCATAAAGTTTTAGGTCCACTTTCAGTAGAGAGATCGGTCTAAAGTTGGCAGGAGTGTTGGTAGGTTTACCGGGCTTAGTTAAAGGGACAGTTCACCCAAAAACTTTCTCCCATTTAAATTATTCCCAATGATCCTTTTTTACCTGCTAGAGTGTATTAAATTGGTTGCAAGTAGCTCCTTTACTTATATTTCAGCATGTGAAATAGCTGATTTAGCTTGTGGTTTCCCAACCTATACTGAAAATTTTGATACTGCGTATATGCTATTGACAAGCCTAAGTAAACACAGCCAGCAGAAGAGATTACACCCTCAGTGGGGGCATGATAGTTAAGTAATAAAATGATAATTTTCCATTGTTCTCTCTATGTATTGAGCTTTGGTGTTCCAGACAAATATAAGATAAGGAAGCAAGTCTGTGTACATGAAAGTGATAACATAATGAGATCTGATATTACCTTAAGCTCAACCTATTGTAATAGGCTGTGATTTCAAAGCACAAAACCAGCTACTTCAGATACACAAATAAACCCGAAAATGCAATTTCTCAAATATTTTATACTCTGCAGTTGGTATAACAAGTCATTTTAAATACATTTATGGAAAAACAATTTTACAGTGTACTGTCCCTTAAAACTGAAATATGCTTGTAACATATTATCCGGAAAAGGGAAATTATCTGTTATAGAGTTAAATAGGGTTGTTAAGTGAGGGGTAAGTTGCTTTGCAAAAGTTTTGTAATAGAGGCCTGAGAATCCATCAGTACCAGGGGCTTTGTTTTGTTATAATTGTTTAATTGCCTCTAGGGTTTCAGCGTGTTTATTGGGTTGATCTAGAGATTTGCGATAGTCTGGGGATAATTGGGGTACAGGAATGTCTTCTAGGTATTTTTGGCACTTCTGTAAGTGAGATTGCCTATTTCTGTTTGGAAATAAGTTATAAAGTTTGTGATAGAACTTATGGAATTCAGCTGCAATCACTTTAGTGTCTTCCATTTGCTTTACATGGGAAGAATTAATGGAGTGTATGTAAGTTTTCTGCTGTTGTTTCTTTAGAATAGTTTCCCCAATTTATTTCCTTCTCTATAAAAGGCTTGTTGGAGATATACTCATTTTCTTTGGGTTTTAATTTGTAACATGTAGTTCATATTGTCTCTCTTGTCTTTTAGCAGTTCTAATATTTTAGTGTCATCAGGGTGGGTTTTTTAGTGTAATCCAGCTCTGCTATTTCTTTGGCTAATGTTGCATATTCCTCTTTCTTCTGTTTTGTTATCTGGGCTTTTGTTTTAATAAATTTGCCTCTTATGGTACTTTTATGTGCCTCCTATAAGGTGGTTATGTGTACATCTGGAGTGTTGTTTATGGAGAAATAAGATTTAATGCATTTAGCAAATTGTTTTATCTGGGTTTTTTCAAGGAAAAGGGTCTCGTCCAATCTCCGATGAAAAATTTTAAAGGGAGCAGAGGGCCACTTAATGGTGCATGAAACTAATGAATGATTTGACCACAAGGTGCGATTTATGCTTGAGTGTTTGATGTATGAAAGGACTAGGTGATCTACCATAGTGTAGTCTAGTCTGGAATAGCTCCGGTTAGGATGAGAGAAAAAAGTGAAGTCATTTTTTGGGGGATTCATGTATCTCCATGTATCATGTAAGCCTAATAATTTAAAAATTTGCCATATATTATGAAGGTGTGGGGGTTTTGCTCTGGATTCTGGATTTGTACAGTCAATTGAAGGGTTTAATGGGATGTCTAAGTCTCCTGCTATTATTAAGGATCCTTTAGCGTGTTTGACTAAAGTGTTTGTAACTGAGGTGATGAATCCGTCTTGTTGTTTGTTAGGGGCATATAAATTTACCAGGGAGTCTGGTCTTCTGTATAGAAGGCCCATTACACTTAGGAATCTCTCTTCTCTATCAGATTCCACATGAGTTCTAGTAAATGGGATGGATTTATGTATTAAAATACTAACACCATTAATTTTTTTTTGTGGATTGGTGCAATGAAAATGCAGAGGATAATGGGGAGAGAAATATTTGGATATGTGCTTGGTCTTAAAATTAGCTTCTTGTAGCATTAATATGTGTCCCCCTTTTTTTGAAGGTCTAAAATGGCCATTCCTCATTTGTTGGGACAATTTAATCCTTTAGAGTTCTGTGTAAAGATGTTGATATTTTATGGTGAGTTTTTACACATTATGGTTTATCTGAGTGTGCTGTAAATATATTCCCTTTGACAACATATAATATCTTCTAGTGAGATGAATTGAGTACATACAACAAGGAAATGAAAATAAAAAAAGAATAAAGAAAAATAAACATATTTTTCATACCTTGAAAAATAAGTAGTTAACATTAATTTAGAGGAGAAATACTCCCAACTGTATGAGGACAAATAATTAACAAGATGCAATTGAAGCTTCTAAAAGGCATTTCTTTAGCTTGAACTAAAAGGACAAAACTGGGGGAGAGACAGCATGAGCCTAAGAACAACAAATTAACATAACTGAACATTTAACTGATTAGATTATTAACTATAGCTCCAACCAGAGATTGCAAGAATATCATATTATATAATTAACTGAATAAAAGGATATCAGAAGGTGTGTCTGTCTCATTCCTTCTCCACCATCAGGGAATGCATCGTAGGAGGATGTTTTCTTCTTTCCTTTTTGAGAGAGTTCCCTGGGATAAATCGGCAAACAGCTGTAAATTCAAATTTTTGTATTTGATAGGCTGTTGTTCTCTTGCAAGCCTCATCAGTTCTTCTTTTTCCTGGAATTTGGTAATACGGATAATCACATATGGGCTCTATCTATAATGATTTTAGATGGCAATTCTTTTTTCAAGGAGTTGAAGAGATCCTGCAAATATTGTTCCAAGTCTGGTGATGGAATAGACTCTGGGATACCTCAAATTCGAATATTGTGACGTTTGCTTCTATTTTCTGCATCATCCATCTTATCCTCCAATTCCAAAATTGAAGACTCTTGCTTTTAGATGTGACTTTGCAGGTCAGAAATTGCTGTAGAATGGGCATCCTGGCTATTTTCTAAGGATTCAACTCTATGTCCAATTTCTGAACTTTTATTTTTAAGCTCAGATATCTCGTCCCTTCTACACTGCTTCACCTGCGTGATTAATGTGGAAAAGTCTCTTTTAGAGGGTATAGATTAAAAAAGAGCAGTGGGGATAGTGATAGTGCCGTTTGTTTGTTCCGATTTAGAATCTGAGGAGGACAGAGCAGTAGCTGGGTCAAGGTCTCCCGCTTCTACTGATTTGGAGGTTCTTGTCTCTAAGGTCTTGAAAAAGTTATTAAATGATGAAGTTGGTGTTTGTAGTTGTTTGGAATTTCTACCTGACTTATTGGGCCTTTTAGGAGACATTTTGATTATTTAATGGAACTTGTATTCCCCAGGCCCCTTTCTGAGAAGGACAGGCTTATTTGCACTTTTTAAGAGTTATTTTCGCCTGATAGCTTTGAGTGAGGCTGTGACCCCAAAGTAGATAAGTATAAGATATAGGAAATCTCCTAGTATTTCTTTAAATGCACAACTTAATTCCCAGGCTGTCTTCTCATCCCTTCAAAGAGGTCTGCCTTTCATTGTAGCTTGATTTATATCTCTAGAGATAACATGGACCTAGTGATCTGAAGTGAGTTCTGACACATCAGTTATTTTAAACTCTGTGTTGCATCCATTAGAAGTGGTTAATCGTTTTCATGAGAACTAATTTACAAAGTCCTCAGTAGGCCGCCGTTGCCACGTGTGTGACTAGGAGTTGTATGCCTTACATAATAAAATGATAGCTGGACGTTGTGTCTCTTTTTTATTGTGGCTGACAGTTGTGTGCCCAGATAGAGTTTGGGTTGTAGCTTACCTGCCTGTTAGATGATCGCTCTGTGAAGCGCTCTTAAGAGCTGTTCCTAACTTGCTGCGTATTTCCAGGCAAGAATAGGCTGTGGCATATCACGGGATGTTAGCTTAGTGAACTCGCTAGGCTTGTCTACCTTCTGGTTTCCCTGAGTGGTAAGTCTCTCGTAAGCTCTTTTAGCTGCCGGACTCCATAGATGAGGTAAAGGAGTAGGGATATTCTTCTATCCCTGCTGATAGTGGCTGCGGATGATGCCGAGGTCCTGTTTGTGCAGCATGTGGGGTAAGTCACAAGACCGGTTTCAGTCATACTCACTTTTTTAATCTTTCAGATAAATGACAGTGACCCTCATGAGTGCTGACCTTCAATTTTGGGCAAGTAGTGCGAGTTGGCTACTGCCTATGAAATTCTCACACAGCAAGGGTGTTAGAGCTCTCTCAGAAAGCAGTCATCTCCTTGGCTGGCTAGCTCCGCCTCCTTTTTCATATATATATATATATATATAAAATCACTTTTTAGTACAGTATCTCTTTGAATTATTTTTATATTGGTATACCTGTTTTTTCCCCATAAGCACAAATGCCCTCAAGTGGTTTTTATTTAATGTCACTGTATTTTTCTAATTATCTTGACTATATACATATAATTTGTTTAAATTATACAAGTGACCAATGACTGTATATAGGAGTTGACGCTATAAGATTTCTTTTTGGAGCCAGTCAGACTATACAAAGTTTTAAATTTGCTTCCTCTAGGGTCTAGGCAATGTAGATAAACAGTCAAGCACACGTATAAGAACAAGGTCATTTTTTATTTCAGAGCACACAAAAGAAGCCAAGATGAAAGGCATTTTTCTATTATTTACATATTGTTCTCATTCATATATTCCCTTTTTTGTCAATCTCTCTGGGTTGATTTGCCTTGGTAAAAACAGCATTTGTATAAGTGCATGAGCAAGGGAAATAATGTCAGATAATCTACAGAAAGAAATTATATAACTGAGTGACAAATGGAACCTGTCAGTAGTATGGAAGTATTAGAAGACAGAGATACCAATAAAAGATAGCTAGAAAAAATTGCTCTATAAAACTATAAAAATAGGATTTATTGTTTCATGTATATAACTCCATAACATTTATCTGATAAAGGGATAGAATATAATGTCAAGGGAAGATGAATAAAATGGATAACTTCAGGATCTAAGGTATTGTAATTTTGTTTTATTCTTACTTTTTATAAAAATTCACAACTGGAATCATAACAGGCAAACTTCAAAGTATTGTTACATGATTATACAGTCATTAATATGCACAATATTGTATAGTCATTCACTTACATATTTTTGCAACAAACCTCCCAGTATTTACAGAATTACATATTGGAACCTAGGCTATAAACATAGCTAGACAGGCTCAGGAGTTTGGAGCTATCTGCTCATTGGTGGCTTAACTTGTGTGCCCATTTTCATTGGCTCACAAATGTGTTCAGCTAGTTTACAGGAGTGCATTGCTGCTTCTTCAATAAAAGATACCAACAGAATGAAACATAATTGTTAACAGAAGTAAATTGGAAGGTTGTTTAAAAATGTATAATCTATCTGAATCATGAAATATTTTTTTAGGTTTCATGTCCCTTTAATACTAAGGGGCTGATTTATGAAAGTGCAAATGGACATAATCCGCTATAGCGATCATTTCCATTGCACATCGCTGAATGCCGACAGCATAAGCTGTCGGCATTTATCATTGTACAAGCATTTCACTAGAAATGCTTGTGCAATGCCGCCCCCTGCAGGGGGTGTCAATCAACCCGATTGTATGAGATCGAGCGGATTGCTGTCTGCCGCCTCAGAGCAGACGGATGAGTTTTGCTTCTTAACTCCTGTTTCTGGCATGGAAACAGGTGTATACGGCCCCATTTGGGCCATGATAAATCGGCCCCTAAACCTGTACCTTTCTAATAGTAACTGGCTAATAAACCTCAGATTTATGTGTCTAAATCATAAAATCTCCATTGAAACCTCCTAGCTGATTAAAGGGGCCACTCTTGGACACTATTGAATTTAAAACATGTTTAAAAAGGAGTTAAATGAAAAACAAGGGACCACTTTTGGATCCCAAAAGCTGTTTATTTAAATTTATTGTAAAAATACTAAATATATGATAAATAAACTAGTAGATATCTTAGTTGTTCTACTTGCAAGAACTAAAACCTAGGAGCCGATTAATCAAGTGTCTGTCTGACACCCATGCAGATTCATAGCAGGGGGTGTCAATCAACCCAATCATACACGATCGGGCGGATTGATGTCCGCAGCCTCAGAGGAGGCGTACGAGTTAAGGAGCAGCGGTCTTAAGACCGCTGTTTCTTAACTGCTGTTTCCGGCGAGCCTGAAGGTTTGCTGCATTGGGGGGGCGATTGACTGGGATTCTCAACACCATAGCCCTCTTCTGAGAGTGTCACACAGAAATGGGACAGGAAATTATCCTAAACCCTCATGGTATTGTAACTTTCTTTGAAGATAACTTGTTTTGTTCTTCTCCACTAATTTAGATTGACAGCAATCTCTTGTCAACTCACTCTTAAAGGGATTTTAAACAGAATGATATTGTAAAATAAACTGTTTAGCTATGTGCAGTTAAAGGGACTCAGATAGAGAATACAAATATAAAAAATGTTCCCATTTACTTCTATTTTCCAATTTGCTTTGTTCTCATTTTATTCTTTGTTGAAGAGATATCTAGATAGGTAGCGTGCATGTCTGAAACACTACATGTCAGGAAATAGTGCTGCCATGCAGTGCTCCTGATAATGTATAACATTGTTGCCGAACTGCTGCCAAATAGTACTAGAGACAGGTGCACACTCCTGAACTCACCTTCCTGCTTTTCAACAAAGGATTAAAAAAAAAACAATGAAAATTTGATAATAGAAGTAAACTGAAAAGTTGTTTAAATTTGTATGTTCTATTAAATCACGAACGAAAACATTTTGTTTGTTTTTTGTCCCTTTAAAACAATTTGCAATATACAGTAGTTTGATAATTTATTTTGTCCCCTTTTACTATAATTAAAATCCAGAAAGTGTTGGTTTTCTAAAATCTACTTTCTATAAAGTAATGGGTTCCGCCATATTTAAACTTGTTTTACCCTTATTTTTCCTGCTGAGTTACAGATTAAAAAAAAAGAAAGAAAGAAAAAAACGGGCAATAAAAGTTACAGTGCAAATACGGCTCTGTGGAACGGTTTCCAGCCCGGTTACTGCAAAAAACTGTAATAAGCTGCTATTACTTAGTGACTGGCAAATAACATGTTGTCATTAAATAACAGAGACTTGACTGTGATCATGTCACAAAGTGAACTGCATAGAAAAAATAGCTCTGTCAGTTTTTTTTTTTTTCTCTATACCAGCTTCATTACTGCAACATGATTTTGAGCCTTACCAAAACTGATTACAAAACGTAGGAACTAATAACTTACACACTGTTGTTTAGTTTGTGCACTATAAAATTAAATCTTGTTGTTGAAATTTTTGTGTAAATACAGTAAATACCCCAAAAATATCTGGGGGCAAAAGTCTAAGGGGTAGATTTAACAAATGTCAAGCAGACATGATTCATTATAGCAAATCATGTCCGCTCAACATTGCTAAATGCCGACAGCATATTCTAGTGAAATGCTTGTACAATGCTGCCCCCTACTCAATGGCCGGCCACTAGCAGGGGTTGTCAATCATCCTGATATGATCGGGATGATTTCTGACAAGTTAAAGGGACAGTCAACACCAGAATTTTTGTTGTTTTAAAAGATAGATAATCCCTTAATTACCCATTCTCCAGTAGTGATGTCGCGAACATAAAATTTTGCGTTCGCGAACGGCAGACGGAAACTTCCACAACTGTTCGCGAACGGGTGAACCGCCACAGACTTCAATAGGCAGGTGAATTTTAAAACCTGCAGGGACTCTTTCTGGCCACAATAGTGATGGAAAAGTTGTTTCAAGGGTACTAACTCCTGGACTGTGGCGTGCCGGAGAGGGATCCATGGCAAAACTCCCATGGAAAATTACATAGTTGATGCAGAGTCTGGTTTTAATCCATAAAGGGCATAAATCACCTAACATTGCTAAATTGTTTGGAACAACGTGCTTTAAAACATCAGGTATGATGTTGTATCGATCAGGTAGTGTAAGGGTTACGCCCGCTTCACAGTGACAGACCAAACTCCCCGTTTAAAGGGACAGTCTACACCAGAATTTTTATTGTTTTAAAAGATAGATAATCCCTTTATTACCTATTTCCCAGTTTTGCATAACTAACACATTTATAATAAAATGAAACAAAAAAGAAAGGGCACCTCCTAGTGTAGCCAGTATATATAAGGATAAATAGAATGAGATATAGATTTTGTACTCACATGTAGTGAAGGCAAAGATAATGCCTAGATGAGCAGTCTGGAAACTTATCAGTGTCCCAGTTGACTGTGCATTAGAATGCTAGGGCAGCTCCTCTTAGTAGATTTCCAAAATCATCTGAAAAGTAAAAAGATATACAGAGGGCGACTCCTAGTGTGGAATTAGTAGGCAGAGTGTGAACCCACCAGCTTTACCCTTCAGAGATATACTCACAAAGTATAGAGCACACTGTAGTGCTAATGAAGCAAGCTGGGTATATTAAAAGTGGCCCAGCGCACATACCACTCCGGTGAAAGATGGTCCAATGTATTCAAAAATGTTCAGATAAAAAATCCAGGAGACTCCAGATATATATAAAAAACACTTTATATAAAGATATAACAGTGTACAATAAATAATGTGTACAATAAATAATGTGTACAATAAATAAAATTTTTTATTGTACACTGTTATATCTTTATATAAAGTGTTTTTTTATATATATCTGGAGTCTCCTGGATTTTTTATCTGAACATTTTTGAATACATTGGACCATCTTTCACCGGAGTGGTATGTGCGCTGGGCCACTTTTAATATACCCAGCTTGCTTCATTAGCACTACAGTGTGCTCTATACTTTGTGAGTATATCTCTGAAGGGTAAAGCTGGTGGGTTCACACTCTGCCTACTAATTCCACACTAGGAGTCGCCCTCTGTATATCTTTTTACATTTATAATAATATACTTTTAACCTCTGTCATTATCTTGTATCTAAGCCTCTGCAAACTGCCCCTTTTTTCAGTTCTTTTGACAGACTTGCAGTCTAGCCAATCAGTGCCTGCTCCCAGATAACTTCTCGTGCACGAGCACAGTGTTATCTATATGAAATACGTGAACTAACACCCTCTAGTGGTGAAAAACTGTTAAAATGCAATCTGAAAGAGGTGGTCTTCAAGGTCTAAGAAATTAGCATATGAACCTCCTAGCTTAAGCTTTTAACTAAGAATACAAAGAGAACAAAGCAAAATTGGTGATAAAAGTAAATTGGACAATTGTTTAAAATGACATGCTCTATCTGAATCATGAAAGTTTATTTTGGCCTAGACTGTCCCTTTAACGCACCGCAAACAACCGCAAACAGTCCATTTGCACAACCGCAAACTCCCCATTTGCACAAGGTTGGATACCAAGCTAGCCATGTCCCGTTCCTTGTCCTCACTGATGTCATTGAAGGTCTCTTCCTCCACCCAGCCACGTACAACACCAAGGGTCCCCGAAAGGTGACAACAAGCCCCCTGGGACGCCTGCTGTGTTTGGTCTTCCACCTCCTCAAAGCCACCTTCCTCCTCTGACTCCTCTTCTTCAGACTCCTCTCTCTGCATTATTATAAGGTGTGTTAAGTAGTACTATTCCTATCAGTTTAATCCCTGTTCCGTCCCCTATCAGGGGACGTGTATATGGCATCGATTTTAGGAACCGGGAGATGGAAAAAGATGCTTGGTCGGTCCTCCTACTTCAAATTTGGGGCACTGCGCGTGCAATCTAATGTGCCACCAGATAGGAGTGGTGTGTTAAGTAGTACTATTCTTATCAGTTTAATCCCGGTTACGTCCCCTATCAGGGGACGTGTATATGGCATCGATTTTAGGAACCGGGAGATGGAAAAAGATGCTTGGTCGGTCCTCCTACTTCAAATTTGGGGCACTGCGCGTGCAATCTAATGTGCTACCAGATAGGAGTGGTGTGTTAAGTAGTACTATTCTTATCAGTTTAATCCCTGTTACGTCCCCTATCAGGGGACGTGTATATGGCATCGATTTTAGTAACCGGGAGATGGAAAAAGATGCTTGGTCGGTCCTCCTACTTCAAATTTGGGGCACTGCCCGTGCAATCTAATGTGCCACCAGATAGGAGTGGTGTGTTAAGTAGTACTATTCTTATCAGTTTAATCCCTGTTATGTGCCTTTTTTTGGTTTGGTTTTTAAAGCCACAGTGCAGCACCAGAGGCCAGAAAAATTAGGCATGTACACATGCCTGAAAAATTAGGTATTGTTGCAGCCACTGCTGTAGCAGCGGCCAGAAAAATTGATGTTTGTTTCCCAGGCAGAAAGTGCCCTAAAACATTGTGGCTTGAACCCTAGTTGGTGGCGGATAAGTCACACAAGTCATCCTGTATTCAGAGATAAAATACAGCAGCGTGTGGACCATTTTTAGCCCAAGGCAGCTCATCTCATCAGGCCTTTTTTTACTCGAATGTATCGCCCACTGTCAGTCCCTTCAGGATCCATCCCTCATTCATCTTAATAAAGGTGAGGTAATCTAGACTTTTTTGACCTAGACGACTTCTCTTCTCAGTGACAATACCTCCTGCTGCACTGAAGGTCCTTTCTGACAGGACACTTGAAGCGGGGCAGGCCAGAAGTTCTATCGCAAATTGGGATAGCTCAGGCCACAGGTCAAGCCTGCACACCCAGTAGTCAAGGGGTTCATCGCTCCTCAGAGTGTCGATATCTGCAGTTAAGGCGAGGTAGTCTGCTACCTGTCGGTCGAGTCGTTCTCTGAGGGTGGACCCCGAAGGGCTGTGGCGATTAGTAGGGCTTAAAAAGCTCCACATGTCCTCCATCAACAACACGTCTGTACAGCGTCCTGTCCTTGCCGGCGTGGTCGTGGGAGGAGGAGGATTACTTTCACCTCTTCCCCTGTTAGATTCCCGTTGTGCTGTGACATCACCCTTATACGCTGTGTAAAGCATACTTTTTAATTTATTTTGGAACTGCTGCATCCTTTCCGACTTGCGGGAATTCAGTAACATTTCAGGCACTTTATGCTTATACCAGTGGTCTAGTAGCGTGGACACCCAGTACAGGTCGTTCTCCTTCAGCCTTTTTATACGAGGGTCCCTCAACAGGCACGACAGCATGAAAGACCCCATTTGCACAAGGTTGGATGCCGAGCTACTCATGTCCCGTTCCTCGTCCTCAGTGATCTCACTGAAGGTATCTTCTTCCCACCAGCCACGTACAACACCACGGGTACCAGATAGGTGACAACGAGCACCCTGGGATGCCTGTTGTGGTTGGTCTTCCTCCTCCTCAAAGCCACATTGCTCCTCTGACTCCTCTTCCTCACAATCCTCTTCCAGCGTTGCCGCAGGTCCAGCAAGCGATGCTGATAAGGCTGTTTCTGGTGGTGATTGTAACCACAACTCTTCCTCTTCACGCTCATCTACGGCCTGATCCAGCACTCTTCGCAGGGCACGCTCCAGGAAGAAAAAAAATGGTATGATGTCGCTGATGGTGCCTTCGGTGCGACTGACTAGGTTTGTCACCTCCTCAAAAGGATGCATGAGCCTACAGGCATTGCGCATGAGCATCCAGTAACGTGGCAAAAAATTCCCAGCTCCGCAGAGGCTGTCCTAGCACCCCGGTCATACAAATAGTTGTTAACAGCTTCTTCTTGTTGGATCAGGCGGTCGAACATTAGGAGTGTTGAATTCCAACGTGTCGGGCTGTCGCAAATCAAGCACCTCACTGGCATGTTGTTTCGCCGCTGGATATCTGAAAAGTGCGCCATGGCCATGTAGGAACGCCTGAAATGGCCACACATCTTCCTGGCCTGCTTCAGGACGTCCTGTAAGCCTGTGTACTTATGCACAAAGCGTTGTATGATCAGATTACACACATGTGCCATGCACGGCACATGTGTCAACTTGCCCAATTTCAATGCCGCCAGCAAATTTCTTCCATTGTCACTAACCACTTTGCCGATCTCAGTTGGTGTGGAGTCAGCCACTGATCCACCTGTGCGTTCAGGGCGGTGTGACTCTCTGCTTTCAGGCAAGTCAACCCCAGGACGGCATGACACTGCCATATCCGGGATGTGGAATAGTACCTGGGGAGCTGGGGGGGTGCCGTTGATGTGGAGCAAGACGCAGCAGCAGAAGAGGAATCAGCCGAGGAGGTTATGGAAGAGGATGGAGTAGGAGGAGTAGAGGAGGTGGCAGCAGGCCTGCCTGCAAGTCGTGGCGGTGTCACCAACTCCTCTGCAGAGACACGCATTCCCTGCTTGTCAGCTGTCAGCAGGTTTACCCAATGCGCAGTGTAGGTGATATACCTGCGCTGACCATGCATTGCAGACCAGGTATCAGTGGTCAGATGGACCCTTGCCCCAACACTGTGTGCCAGACATGCCATTACTTCCTTTTGCACAATCGAGTACAGGTTGGGGATTGCCTTTTGTGCCTTCCACTGCAGTGTCCCAATAGCTACAAATTTTTGGATCGCCTCAGACTCCACCAGCTTGTATGGTAAAAGCTGGCGGGCTAAGAGTTCAGACAAGCCAGCTGTCAGATGCCGGGCAAGGGGGGTGACTTTGTGACATTGGCTTCTTACGCTCAAACATGTCCTTGACAGACACCTGACTGTGGGCAGATGAGCAGGAACTGCTCAAGGCGAGAGATGGAGTGGCGGATGGTTGAGAGGGGGCAAAGAGGACAGCAGTGGTTGATGTGGCTGAAGATGCTGGACCAGGAGGAGGATGGCGGCTTTGAGTTTGTGTGCTGCTTGTACTCATGTGTTGATCCCATAGGCGTTTGATGTGCGATTATGTACCTTCGCAAAGCAGTTGTACCTAGGTGGGTGTTGGACTTCCCACGACTCAGTTTCTTTTGGAACAGGTTGCAAATGGCATCGCTGTTGTCAGAGGCAGACACACAAAAAAAAATGCCACACTGCTGAGCTCTGCAATGATGGCATTCTGGTGGTGGCAACAGCATGCGTTGATTAGCGTGCTGTCTTTCTGTAACATACTCTGTTCCTTTAACAGCCGTTCCTCCTAGCCTCCTTTTCACTCACCTTCCCCCTTATAAGGCACACCCACATAACCTTCATTGCTTGGTATTGAAGCTAATACTGCTCTGTCAAGCCTCTCTGAATCTAAGCAGAATCTTGTTTAAGCATATCCAGTATCTTCACGAAGACGCTGCTCCGCTCTCACTTCCAGCTGATCGGCGGTGACGTCACCTCAGCTGCTGCCTGACACTTCCGTGTACGCCAGATACACGCTACCTGCTACAGATCTATCAGCTGCTTTGTCAAGGTACCATCCAAACTTGACTTATTAATCTTACCTGTCATGAACACTTGCACTCATATCCTTTGCCAACGCTTGGTAAGGTTTATAATTCAAAATTCAGACAATCTTATAATTTTTCATTTTTTATGCGCAATGTATTTTTTCTCTTGCTAGCAATCTTGAGAGTCATATTCATTCTTACTGTTCTTTTTTTTTTTTTTTTTTTAAATATTTATTTATATCGAGTAGTGTACATAAGAGAAAGGAGACAAGCAGAAAACAATACATGATTACAAATAATATACATTTCTTAATCGGGACCACGCAGGGCCATAAATGTATCTCCGACAATAGGAGAAGAGAAACAAAATAATAAGGTACACCACTATTTAAATAAGATTTTTTAGACTTCTTTCTTTGAATAATTTCAAATACATGAGCCTTGGATAGATTTTTATAAACAATAGATCATCTTTATATCAAAGAGAAAAATAACAAACTACGAACTTTAGTGAGAACTTTACACTCAATATAGATTGAGTGATATCTGTATTATGTTGTGTTCCTCATCTATTAGGTCTAACCAAACTCTTAGTTTATATTCCTAGATCCGTGAATATTCATTCATACACACACATTCATTCGTACCTATCGAGCCAGTCGGTAGGTACCACAAGCCACACCGGGAGAGAACGGGGTATAATGGAGAAGAAGAAAAAAAAAAAAAAAAAAAAAAAAATATACTAATATACTCAATATACTTTGTTAGCTAATTTGACCATTCTTTGGGAAAATGCCCTGTAAGTATATTTTGCAGGACAAAAGTAGTGTTACACAGTGGACGGACTATTTGAATTTGAGTGCTATTCGGAAATGACTTAATAATGCCCTCCCATTTATTGAAAAAAACTTGCACCTGTTTGTCATTAGAAGTTGTTACATTGTACTGTTCCAATGTGATTTGCATGATGACTGCTTTCTTAAAACCTGAAAATTCTACTATCTGTGCAGCCTTCCAATTTTTCAGTATAATGTTACGGGCTAACAACAATAATGTATTAATAAGTTTGTACTCTCTACCACCCGTAGTCCGCGTGGTGAGAAACACTACCTCTTGCGGGCCTATATTTATTCTCGAATTGACTACCCGCTTGATCCAATAGAATATCTTGCTCCAAAATTGCATAATTTTAGGGCAAGACCATAAACAGTGCATAATGTCGGCATTTTCTATACTACATTTCGTGCACTGATGAGCTTTTTTGTACCACATGGCCATTTTGTTTGGAGTAATATATACATTATATAACAACTTCAATTGGGATTCACGCCATGTTGTCGGGACCCATGAGTCATTGATTATTGTTAGACAATTCTGCACATCTATAATGAGAATTTCTGGAAAGTATCTTAGCCATGTCGAATGTATATACTTGATTTGTCTAGTTTTGATGTTGGCATTCAGAATTTTGTACAGGTTAGTTATTGAGAAACTTCCTGCTTGATAAATTTTAATCCTGATTGCTAGAGGCCCCGTATTCCACTGAGACTTAAATTCTGTTTGAATAGAAGTTAAATAATGCCGTATTTGAAGATAAGCAAAAAACTCCTTATTCTGTATTCCATACTTAGATCTAAGCGTGTCAAATGTATCAATTATACCAGGTTCCACCATTAACTGGCTGACATATCTTAAGCCTCTTTCTCGCCATCCCTGAAAAACTTGAGACTGATACCCCGGTTGAAATCCCGGGTTACCTTGAATTGTTAAAAATTCAGTGGCAAATGGAACAACCTTAATTTCCAGACAATATTTTTGCCACACCCTAATAACATTTTTAAACGTTATCAAATTATCAATGTTACAGGGGAGGTTTCTAATTGGGCAATGTAGCATGGCTTTCAAGTCAAATGGAGCAACAATACTGGATTCATACTGATACAAAGTAACATATTCCTTTTCAGTAATCCAGTCAATAGCGTATTTTAATATTGTAACCCAGTTATAGTATTTAATGTTAGGGAATGATAGACCAGCAGAGATATTGTCATTCATTAGTCTATTTAACGCCATCCGAGGTTTCCTCCCCTTCCAAATAAACTTAGAGCACATCTGATTAAATCTGTCAATATCTCTATTTTTAAGTAGAATTGGAATATTCTGTAACAAGTACAATAACTTTGGAAACAATATTGTCTTAATTAACATTATACGTGGTATAAGTGAAATTGGAAGACTCATCCAATTATCTTATTGCTTCTGTATTTCCTGCAAACAAGAAGAGAAATTTAAAGTATACCATTCTGACGGGTTATCACTAAGAACTATACCTAAATAGTTTATATGCATGGTTTCTTTGAAAGGGTGCCTCACATTCCCTTTTAGTGGTCTCCTTATCCATAATAATTCAGATTTGCTTGAATTGATTTTATAGCCTGATATTGAGCCAAATAAGTGTAGATGTTTAAGCAATATTGGTAGATTAAACTCCACGTCATTTAAGAAAAGCAATAAATCGTCTGCGTATAGTGAAAGAACAAACTTATGTCCCCTAATAGTAATACCTTCTAATTGATCGCGCAACAGGATAGCCAATGGTTCAAGTGATATGTTAAAAAGAAGGGGAGATAAAGGACACCCCTGCCTTGTACCTCTATGGAGAGAAAAAAAATCTGTAGTTACATTATTTACAATAATGGAGGAGACCGGATTACTATATATCAATTTAATGAAATTAGCAAAATTACCACTAAAACCAAACTTATCAATCGCCATGAAGAGGTGACCCCAATCTATATAATCAAAAGCTTTCTCCGCATCCAGTGCCACCACTGCAGCGCTCAATCTATCCGCGGTTTTCTCTGATAGATTGTTCCAGAAATAATCCAATATCAACATAGTTTTACGAATACTTTTTACTGGGTTTCTCCCCTGCATAAAGCCGACTTGATTCTCGTGTATAATATTTCTAAGAACAGGTTGTAATCGCATGGCAATAATCGATGTCAACAACTTATAGTCTACATTTAGTAATGATATAGGCCTATATGATTCAACTCTCTCTGAATCCTTGTTCTTCTTTAAAATAAGTGATATATTAGATGCTGTAAAATACCGAGAACAACTCGCATGTGAGCCATAGTAGCCATTAAATAACTTATATAGGATTGGGGTCACCTCCTCCTGTAACATTCTATAAAACTCTATCGGGAGGCAATCAGGCCCGGCAGCTTTGTTAAGCTTAGCTTGTTTAATTGCTGTGTTTATTTCTTGTAATGTAATTGGCAAATTCAAATCTCGTTCTTCCTCTAACGTAATTCTTGGGAGCCTTACCCTAGACCAAAATACTTCTCTATCTGCCTGATTAGGAGGATCTGACCTGTAAATTCCTTGAAAGTATTTAAAAAATACTTTCTTTATTTCTTCTGTCTGTGTATACCTGCTATTGTTCTGTCTTATTGCGAGAATCCGGTTGCTGTCTTTAGGTTTAGCTATTCTAGCCAAATATTTTGCAGCCCGACCCGTGAATCCTCTATATAGCGCTTTCTGTTTTAGGCCTTCTTGCATAGCTTTCTGTTTTAAGAAAATGTTCCACTGGGATTTAGCCTCAGCATATCTCTTCCAGTGATAGTTGGTTCTAAGGGATATATATGTATTATAACAGTTCCTAACTGTATTTGAGAGTTGTAATTCTGTCTGTTTGGTTTTTTTCTTTAATATACCTAAATAAACTTTAATGTGCCCTCTAAGAACGGCCTTTGCTGCCTCCCAGTAGGTTTCCGTCTTCTCCAGATAATTCTCATTAAAACTGTGATAATCAATCCATTTATTCCTAAGATAACTCTGAAAGCCGCTATTTGTTGCAAGATATTTGGGGAAAAACAAATTATTATTATTTCCCTTTTTAAATGCACTACACCCAAATTCCAGAGAGATAATGGCATGATCTGACAATACAATATCTTTAATGTCAGCTTTACAATCTGAGCCCAGCAGATTCTCTGCAATTAGGAACATATCAATCCTAGAAAAGCTTTGAAAACTTGATGATGCGCAGGTATATACCTTACTGTCTGGATGATGGATTCTCCAAATATCCCGAACCCCAAGTTGAGCACACAATTTCTGGAATATACGTGTTTTCTTATCCCCCTTATAGCATTCCTTCTTGCCAATTCTATCTAAGTTAGGTAGGGGTGTTAAGTTGAAGTCTCCCGCTATTATTAAATTCTGCCCTATGTATCCCAGTAACTTATTTATTAAGCCATTCCAGAAATATGTGTCCAACACGTTAGGCCCGTATACATTACAAATTATGAAACAAACTGTGTTAATTTTTATCTGCATAATTTGAAACCTGCCTCCAGGGTCCTGTTCTGTGCTAATTATTTCATACCTTAACTTTTTATTGATCAAAATTGCCAATCCTTTCTTCCTACCCTCCCCCGCTAATGCGACAATTTCCCCCACCCATTTTGTTTTTAATTTCATAATCTCAATCTCTTTAAGGTGAAGTTCCTGCAACATTACTAGGTCGGGTTTATACACTCCTAGCTGTCTAATGATGGCTTTTCTCTTAATTGGTGATGTTATCCCACCTACATTCCATGAGAGGAATTTTAAGGGGCTCATGTCTACCTCCATTCCTTTAAGTGTAAAATTAAACTATATGATTCCATTCTGAGAGAAGAGGGGAGAAAAAAAAAAAAAAAAGGGGGGGGAGAAACAAATCAACCTCACCACTCCAACAGACAACACAGGCATACAACCATACATTCACTACTCTACATACAGTCAACAGAGTCATATCATAACCTGACTACCTGTCCATAGCAAATTTTAATTTATTATATTTATTATATGCCCTGCTCCTTACAAAAGGCCTGCGCTTCTTTATAATTATTCAGTACCTTCTGAATTCCATCTATGGATAACACCAGCTTAGCCGGGTATAACATCCTGACGTTATAATTTGCATTTAAGAGTTTACCTGGTGATGAATGGCTCACCGCGTTCAGAACCCGCTATGGATTGTATGAATATACGGTCATGCCGTTTGGGCTATGTAATGCCCCCGCAACCTTTCAAAGGTTCATAAACGACATATTCAGAGATTTACTAGACACTTCAATGGTTATTTATTTGGATGATATTCTTATTTATTCATCTAATATTCAAGAACACATAAAACAAGTCAGAGCCGTCCACTCCAGGCTACAGGCTCACCACTTATATGTCAAACTGGAAAAATTTATTTTCCACACACAAGATATCACATTTTTGGGATATCACATAACTCCTAATGGCGTGTCCATGGAAACTGACAAAGTCTTATCCATATTGAATTGGCCCATACCTAAAACAAAAAGAGATGTACAGAAATTCCTTGGTTTTTCAAATTTTTATCGAAAATTTATAAAGAATTTCGCTAATATTGCTAAACCCCTCACAGAATTAACAAAAAGCAAAAAACCATTTCTCTGGACTAATGAGACTAATCTAGTCTTCCAATTTCTTAAGAAATGTTTTACAACAGCTCCTATACTCATTTATCCAAACCCAGAACTTCCATTTGTATTGGAGGTGGATGCCTCTCATTATGCAATAGGTGCAATCCTCTCCCAGCGACCAACACCACAAGAACCATTACATCCTATTGCTTACTACTCTCGTGTTCTAACTGTCTCCGAACTTAACTATCATATAGGAGAAAAAGAGTTATTGGCAATGAAATCTGCTCTAGAACACTGGAGACACCTTCTAGAAAGTACTGAAGTTCCAATACAGATTTATACCGACCACAGGAATCTCCAGTACTTGAAGACCCACCGCACTTTAACTGCGAGACAAGTTAGATGGAGTCTATTTTTCTCGAGATTCCACTATAACATAATCTACAGGCCAGCCTCTAAGAATATCAAAGCTGATATCCTTTCCAGACTCCCAGAAAAAACAAATATTTCAAACCAATACGGAACTATAATCCCAGAAAACTGTTTCCAAGAAAACCTAGGCTTGGCCTTTAACGATGACTCTCGTGTCAAGACGGAACAACTAAAGGATTCATCAGTTCCAAAGACATTGCTAACCAAAGGAACTGATGGACTCTTCTACAAATTCGAAAAACTCTATATACCACCTTCCCTCAGGTTGGAAATTCTTAAAAGTATGCATGACTCACAATTAACAGGACACCCTGGAGTTCAAAGGACCATAGAACTCACTAAAAGGTCCTACTGGTGGCCAAACATGATTTCTGAAATTAGAAATTATGTACAGACATGTGAGATTTGTACAACTTGTAAACATGAAAAAACTAAACCAGTTGGTTACCTACTATCCCTTCCAATTCCTGAAAAGCCTTGGACACATATAGCGGCTGACTTTATTGTTGAACTGCCAAAATCCAACAATAACAACACCATATTGGTTGTTGTAGACCTTTTCTCTAAAATGTCTCATTTTATCCCGTTCCAAAAATTGCCCACCTCCATGGAGACTGCAACCCTTTTGATCAACAATGTAATACAATTACATGGACTCCCTCTTTCCATAACTACTGACAGAGGTAGCCAATTTACTTCCCGGTTATGGAGAGATCTTTGTGCCTCCATAGGCATTGAAAGGCATTTGAGCACGGCTTACCATCCTCAAACGAATGGGCAATCTGAGAGGACTAACCAGTGGCTAGAAGAATACCTCAGATGTTTCACAACTCAAAATCAAGACAACTGGGCATCTCTACTACCCTTTGCAGAATTTGCACATAATAATGCTTATCATTCTTCAATTAAAACCACTCCATTCTTCGCAAATTATGGATACCACCCGGTTTTTCATGTCAATCCTCAACAAGAAAGTCTTTGTCCAGTGGTGAACGATACAACCAACAGTATTGCAGAAACTTTTTCTATATTAGCAGGGAATATTAAACATGCCCAAGACAGACAAAAAACTTATTACGACCTCAGAAGGAGACCAGCTCCTAATTATAGGATTGGTGACCTAGTCTGGTTATCCACTAGAAACCTTCGCCTCTCAACGCCCTCTAGGAAGTTAAACAAGTTCTATATTGGACCTTTTCCGATCAAGGCTGTTATTAATTCCAATGCTGTTACCCTGGATCTACCGGACTCTTATAAGATTCATCCCACCTTTCATGTCAACTTGTTGAAACCATATAAAGAACTGAGGGAACGTTCAAACTCACTTCCCATTCAACTCCCTGTCTCTCCTGATAATGAGTTTGAAGTGGAAAGTATCCTGGACTCTAGGAAAGTTTCAGGTCGCTTACAGTACCTGGTGCACTGGAAGGGCTACCCTTCGGAAGAAGACTCTTGGGAACCCTCTGTTAATTTGTCAGCTCCTCGACTGGTTTCCCTCTTTCATCGGAGGAATCCACTTCGTCCTCATCCTTGAACCCCGGTGTGGTTCATTTTGAGGGGGCCCTCTGTAACATACTCTGTTCCTTTAACAGCCGTTCCTCCTAGCCTCCTTTTCACTCACCTTCCCCCTTATAAGGCACACCCACATAACCTTCATTGCTTTGGATTGAAGCTAATACTGCTCTGTCAAGCCTCTCTGAATCTAAGCAGAATCTTGTTTAAGCATATCCAGTATCTTCACGAAGACGCTGCTCCGCTCTCACTTCCAGCTGATCGGCGGTGACGTCACCTCAGCTGCTGCCTGACACTTCCGTGTACGCCAGATACACGCTACCTGCCACAGACCTATCAGCTGCTTTGTCAAGGTACCATCCAAACTTGACTTATTAATCTTACCTGTCATGAACACTTGCACTCATATCCTTTGCCAACGCTTGGTAAGGTTTATAATTCAAAATTCAGACAATCTTATAATTTTTCATTTTTTATGCGCAATGTATTTTTTCTCTTGCTAGCAATCTTGAGTCATATTCATTCTTACTGTTCTAATATGTTCATGTGTGGACAACATTAGCAACAAGACAATGTTAATGTGTTTGCATAGAACTATAATATATTTTCCCAACATTCAAGCAGTATAGAGTTAAGTCTGCCTCTAGACTGCTAGAAATTGGAAACACACCTATTTTTAATTGCTAGCAACCTAGTTGCTAATCAATGAGCAGAAAAGTAACATCTTTATTTTTGTGGAATTATTACACTTTCTGACCCCGGGTGCCGATGCATGCTGTCTGACTGTGCCACTAGCTCCTTGCGACGAACTCCCCCTGCTTCCAACTTGTCTCCTCCTCTCTGTCTCCCCATCTGAACTTTCCCCCTGTTTTTCTTCTCTTCTAGCGGGCACCCACGTGACATCCACGAACGCATCGTCATCATCAACCGCTTCACTTGTATCTGATAACTCAGCAAAGGAAGCAGCAGCGGGTACCAATGCATGCTGTCTGACTGTGCCACTAGCTCCTTGCGATGACCTCCCCCTGCTTCCAACTCGTCTCCTCCTCCTCTCTGTCTCCCCATCTGAACTTTCCCCCTGTTTTTCTTCTCTTCTAGCGGGCACCCACGTGACATCCACGGACGCATCGTCATCATCAACCGCTTCACTTGTATCTGACAACTCAGCAAAGGAAGCAGCAGTGGGTACAACATCATCATCATCACACCGGACGTCCATGTGTGTAATGCTGCCTGACTGAGACATATCCCTGTTATCTACATCCTCTGTCAATAATGGTTGCGCATCACTATCACTCATTTCTTCCAACTGATGTGTAAATAACTCCTCTGACAGATCAAGCGAAGCGGCTGTGGTGCTAGTGTTGGTGGTGGCGGCAGGCGGGCGAGTGGTTACTTGAGAGGTGCCCGAAGCTAAGCTGGAGGAGGATGGTGCATCAAGGTTCCGAGCGGAAGCTGTAGAAGATTGGGTGTCCTGTGTTAGCCAGTCAACTATGTCTTCAGAACTGTTCGAGTTCAGGGTACGTGGCCTCTGAACACTGGGCATTATTTTAGGGCCAAAGGGAATCACAGCACCACGACCACGACGGCCCCTGCGGGGTGGCCTGCCTCTGCCTGTCATTTTTTTTCCTATTAGTGGTACTATGAGTGCAAGCTACTGTGACAACAGATATGAGTGGCACTGTGCACTGGCAGAAGTTGGCAGAGTAGACGCTGTAGGCCTGACACACACGCTTGCAGACAACTAACTGCTATTCAATCTATTACAGTCAAAATTGTATTTTTTTTTTTAAATGTACACTAGTGATGTCGCGAATTGTTCGCCGGCGAATAGTTCCCGACGAACATAGCTTGTTTGCGTTCGCCGTGGCGGGCGAACATATGCAGTGTTCGATCCGCCCCCTATTCGTCATCTTTGAGTAAACTTTGACCCTGTATCTCACAGTCTGCAGACACATTTCAGCCAATCAGCAGCAGACTCTCCCTCCCAGACCCTCCCAGCTCCTGGACAGCAGCCATTTTAGATTCATTCTGATCCTGCATTCTTAGTGAGAGGAGGGATAGTGTAGCTGCTGCTGATTTTATAGGGAAATTGATAGCTAGGCTAGTGTATTCAGTGTCAACTACAGTCCTGAAGAACTTATCTGATCTCTGCTGTAAGGACAGCACCCCAAAAAGCCCTTTTTTAGGGCTAGAACATCAGTCTTTCTTTTTTTTTTTGCCTGTGTAATTTTGACTGTGAAACATCAGTCTGCTAGTGTAATCTAATTGCAGTTGCCTGCCTGCAGTGCCACCACTCATATCTGTTGTAACAGTAGTGTAAATTTAAAAAAAAAAAAACTTTTTTGACTGTGAAACATCAGTCTGCTAGTGTAATCTAATAGCAGTTGCCTGCCTGCCAGCGTGTGTGCCAGGCCCACTTGCCAACTAGTGCCACCACTCATATTTGTTGTAACAGTAGTGTAAATTTCGTATAAAAAAAAACTTTTTTGACTGTGAAACATCAGTCTGCTAGTGTAATCTAATTGCAGTTGCCTGCCTGCCAGCGTGTGTGCCAGGCCCCCTTGCTAAGTGCCACCACTCATATCTGTTGTAACAGTAGTGTAAATTTAAAAAAAAAACTTTTTTGACTGTGAAACATCAGTCTGCTAGTGTAATCTAATTGCAGTTGCCTGCCTGCCAGCGTGTGTGCCAGGCCCACTTGCCAACTAGTGCCACCACTCATATTTGTTGTAACAGTAGTGTAAATTTAAAAAAAAAAACTTTTTTGACTGTGAAATATCACTTTGCTAGTGTAATCTAATTGCAGTTGCCTGTTTGCCAGCGTGTGTGCCAGGCCCACTTGCCAACTAGTGCCACCACTCATATCTGTTGTAACAATAGTGTAAATTTTGTAAAAAAAAAAACTTTTTTGACTGTGAAACATCAGTCTGCTATTGTAATCTAATTGCAGTTGCCTGCCTGCCAGCGTGTGTGCCAGGCCCACTTGCCAACTAGTGCCACCACTCATATCTGTTGTAACAGTAGTGTAAATTTAAAAAAAAAAACTTTTTTGACTGTGAAACATCAGTCTGCTAGTGTAATCTAATTGCAGTTGCCTGCCTGCCAGCGTGTGTGCCAGGCCCACTTGCCAACTAGTGCCACCACTCATATCTGTTGTAACAGTAGTGTAAATTTTTTAAAAAAAAAACTTTTTTGACTGTGAAACATCAGTCTGCTAGTGTAATCTAATAGCAGTTGCCTGCCTGCCTGCCAGCGTGTGTGCCAGGCCCACTTGCCAACTAGTGCCACCACTCATATATGTTGTAACAGTAGTGTAAATTAAAAAAAAAAAAACTTTTTTGACTGTGAAACATCAGTCTGCTGGTGTAATCTAATTGCAGTGGCCTGCCTGCCAGCGTGTGTGCCAGGCCCACTTGCCAACTAGTGCCACCACTCATATCTGTTGTAACAGTAGTGTAATTTTTTTTAAAAAAAACTTTTTGACTGTGAAACATCAGTCTGCTAGTGTAATCTAATTGCAGTTGCCTGCCTGCCAGCGTGTGTGCCAGGCCCACTTGCCAACTAGTGCCACCACTCATATCTGTTGTAACAGTAGTGTAAATTTAAAAAAAAAAACTTTATTTGACTGTGAAACATCAGTCTGCTAGTGTAATCTAATTGCAGTTGCCTGCCTGCCAGCGTGTGTGTGCCAGGCCCACTTGCCAACTAGTGCCACCACTCATATCTGTTGTAACAGTAGTGTAAATTTAAAAAAAAATTTTTTGACTGTGAAACATCAGTCTGCTAGTGTAATCTAATTGCAGTTGCCTGCCTGCCAGAGTGTGTGCCAGGCCCACTTGCCAACTAGTGCCACCACTCATATCTGTTGTAACAGTAGTGTAAATTTAAAAAAAAAAACTTTTTTGACTGTGAAACATCAGTCTGCTTGTGTAATCTAATTGCAATCTATCTATCTGTCTATAGTATCTATCAAATGTATATTGCATCTATTGATCTATGTAATCTATGTATCTATCTATCTATCTTGTGGCCGGACTGTTTTGTGACAGCCACTTGTGTTTCGGCCAAATGTTCATCGGACAAATATCCGTCGGCCAAATGTCCGTCGGCCAAATGTCCGTCGGCTAAAAGTCCAGCCACGATTGCACGCGCAGTGCCCCAAATTTGAAGTAGGACGACCGACCAAGCATCTTTTTCCATCTCCCGGTTCCTAAAATCCATGCCATATACAGCTCCCCCTATCGGGGGGAGTAACAGGTATTAAACTGATCAGAATAGTACTACTTAACACACCACTCATATCTGGTGGCACAGTAGATTGCACGCGCAGTGCCCCAAATTTGAAGTAGTAGGACCGACCAAGCATCTTTTTTCCATCTCCCGGTTCCTAAAATCCATGCCATATACACGTCCCCTGGCGCCGCAACTGCCTCTGGGAACCTTACCATGGGTCCCAGACCGCACGTCTTGTAATTCTCTGTCTGGGAAATTATATATCTATCAAATCTATCTATTTATCTATCAAATCTATCTAACTATCTATCGTATCTATCAAATGTATATTGCATCGATGTAATCTATGTATCTATCTATCAAATCTATCTCGTGGTTGTGCAAATAGACTGTTTGCGGTTGTTTGCGGTGCGTTAAACGGGGAGTTTGGTCTGTCACTGTGAAGAGGGCATAACCCTTACACTACCTGATCGATACAACATCATACCTGATGTTTTAAAGCACGTTATTCCAAACAATTTAGGAATGTTAGGTGATTTATGCCCTTTATCAACTATGTAATTTTCCGTGGGAGTTTTGCCATGGATCCCCCTCCGGCATGCCACAGTCCAGGTGTTAGTCCCCTTGAAATAACTTTTCCATCACTATTGTGGCCAGAAAGAGTCCCTGTGGGTTTTAAAATTCGCCTGCCTATTGAACTCAATGGCGGCTCGCCCGGTTCGCCCGTTCGTGAACAGTTGCGGAAGTTCGAGTCCGCTGTTCGCGAGCAGAAAATTTTAAGTTCGTGACATCACTAATGTACACTACTGTTACACCAGATATGAGTTGCACTGGTGTGACACTGTGCCCTGGCAGGCCCTGAAACGCACACGCATGAAGGAAACTGACTGCTATTATTTCACAGTCAAAAAACTGTTGTTTTTTTTACATGTACACTGTTACACCAGATATGAGTTGCACTGGGGTGACACTGTGCCCTGGCAGGCACTGAAACGCACACACGTGAAGGAAACTGACTGCTATTATTTCACAGTTAAAAAAAGTGTTTTTTTTTTTTTTAAATGGTACACTACTGTTACACCAGATATGAGTTGCACTGGGGTGACACTGTGCCCTGGCAGGCACTGAAACGCACACGCGTGAAGGAAACTGACTGCTATTATTTCACAGTCAAAAAAGGGTTGTTTTTTTTTAAATGTGCACTACTGTTACACCAGATATGATTTGCACTGGGGTGACACTTTGCCCTGGCAGGCACTGAAATGCACACATGTGAAGGAAACTGACTGCTATTATTTAACACAGTCAAAAAAGTGTTGTTGTTTTTTTTAAATCTACACTACTGTTACACCAGATATGAGTTGCACTGGGGTGACACTGTGCCCTGCAGGCAGGCACTGAAACGCACACATGTGAAGGAAACTGACTGCTATTATTTAACACAGTCAAAAAAGTTTTTTTTTTTTTTTTAAATCTACACTACTGTTACACCAGATATGAGTTGCACTGGGGTGACACTGTGCCCTGGCAGGCAGGCACTGAAAACGCACACATGTGAAGGAAACTGACTGCTATTATTTAACACAGTCAAAAAAGTGTTGTGTTTTTTTTTTAAATCTACACTACTGTTACACCAGATATGAGTTGTGATGGGTATGTATATGTGTATGTGTATGTATGTGTATATATATGTGTATATGTGTATATATATATATATATGTATATGTATATATATGTGTGTATATATATATTATATATATTATGTTATATGGGTAATTTGAATCTCACATATTAAGCATATTGAAAGTAACTTTAAATCTTGTATCAAATGTTTATAATGCAGCATTCCACAAGTTTCTTTTTGTATAAGTTGTAACATATGTTTCTAATATAAGTTCCTCTCTACAAATGGTTATATGTAGGCTTACCATAATTTTTAGAGGTGAAACTGGGACCACCAGGTGCGGTGCCAGTGGGGGTGTGGTCAGGAACGTGGTCAAGGGGGCGTGGCAATTACCAGTCCTTTTAAAGTAGTAGCTTTTATTTGCGTAATGTTACGTGGATACTCTACCCTTCCTCAGTCAAACAAGTGAATCACAGTTTAAATAGACCATAACACCACCCCCTAGTGAAAAAGGCACCATTACGTTGTCATGGCAAATAAATCATTAATCTAAATCTCAGATTCTAAATAATGCCAAACATCAAGCATAATTATCACTTTCATAATTATCAATTTCACAATTTAATGTCTGCAGTGTAATATGTGTTTTATGTGTCTAATTAAGGAACAGAGCCAAATACTGATAAGGCATAAATACAACATTGAATGAAAGTAAAAAATAAACACGTACCTGCTAAAGCTGTTTAAGACGCTACTCTATACCATAATGCAGGAAGATTATAGCCAAAATGCTATCCTGCATGAAGTAAAGCAAGATCCAGGCCAAAAATCCTGCCTGTTTGTACTTCCTAGTCATACCCATATGATTCCCCTAAAGGTGTATCACCGGTGATGTCACCAGGGGTCGGGGGGGGTGTTAAATTCTTAGAAAAATAAACCAAGTACTACTACAAAATTGAAAAAAACCCTATGCTGCTCACTCAGCCTGTATTACTAAATGTAAACTTTTGAAGGACACGAACATTAAGCTAAGCAGGGCTGTATGTAACAAAGTACCAGCATCCAACTATGCTGGAGAGCCACAGTCCAGTCATTTTGAATAATGTGTCTGGGTTTCAGGTGGTCTGAAACCCGGACACATGATTTGAAACCTGGAGGTGGCAACCCTACTGGGACAGAATGAACAACTGGGTGGGACACTGGGACAGCGCCTCCAAACCGGGACAATCCCAGTAAAAGTGGGACTTCTGGTAAGCCTAGTTATATGGGCATATTCTGTTATGTGCTATAACAACATTCTTATTTCCTGTGGGCCCCTTATGCAGATGTGAAGTTAACTACGTTTTTTATATATTTCCTGTGACCTCATGTATGACGTATACATCATTATAAATTCTTTGTGTGTTCTTCAAATAAACGGGACTTTTGTGAAAACACTCAGTTGCATGTGTGTGTGATTTCAGTGGTCACCCCAGGGCCCTGAAGAAAACGTGTGCCGCACCCTTATCAGCCAGAGCAGAGCTAAGGAACAAAAGAAGTAACCCTAAAAAACTGGCGTCAGAAGTGGAATGAAACAGGGAACTCTCGGAAGGTAAGCTGAACAAAGAGTCCTTTTTATTCTGACCTTTTTTCTCTTACCACGAGACCCCTTAAGTTTAATTTTACATAGGAATAGTTGGGAATATATATATGTGAATCTTTGGTAGATTCTAAAAGAGGAATAGCAGATTTTTTTTGGTAGAAATCAGGTTAAATATATATATGAATCTTTGGTAGATTCTAATCAAATCTTTGATTAAAAAATAAAAAAAATAAAAAGGGAATAAGATTTCTTTGGTAGAAATCAGGTTATATTAAGTCTGGCTGAAGGGTTAAACCACACATTTTCTTGCTGCTTGCTTTTGAAATATTGCTGTAGGCTAACATTGCTTTAAAATTATAAGATAAATACTGCATTGTTTATATGAATTCTTATGCTGCTTGTTTTTAAATATGCTGTATGGCAAAATACTGTTTATTTGTATAAAGTGTTAAGGAAGTAAAATACTGCTTATTGTCTAAAGTATTAAGAAAGTAAACTGTTGTTAATATGTATTGCTGTTTCTAAATGTTAGTAAAAGGCTACATTTTTTTCTGGTGAAGGGTGACCTTTGACCTAGAGATAATTAATGCCAGAAACTACTGAAAGGATCAGCATAGTGATATTTTTTTTTCTTTCTCTTGTTGTAAACTTAAGCATTAAGCACAATAACTGATAACGGAGTACAACCATTCTAGTTAATGTGTTTTTTGCAAAAAGATTCAATAATTAATTGCTCTTAAAGGTAAAGGTATTGTATTTTTTTATTTTTATTATTTTTTATTATTTATTTATTTTTTTGTATTGTATTATATTTTGTTGTAAATGTTTTAAAAGATAAGTTAGGAGTTGAGAATGGGCAAATCCCAGTCTAAACAATTTCCATCACCTAGACCAGGTGAAAATTGTAAAGATTATGTGGGAAGGGTGTCGCCCGA
This sequence comes from Bombina bombina, assembly GCF_027579735.1. Classification (NCBI taxonomy): domain Eukaryota; kingdom Metazoa; phylum Chordata; class Amphibia; order Anura; family Bombinatoridae; genus Bombina; species Bombina bombina. Next base: position 623,490,314 of record NC_069503.1, on the reverse strand, counting down.
TGGGTTTATGTATATTATTCCTTGGGTTCAGAATATGGCAGATTGGACAGAAGCTATGAGAAGCTCTGATCCATTCCCCAGAGAGGGGGATAATGATACATTTCATATGAATATGGTAAAAGGGTTGTGTCTAGGTGATGAAGAGGAATTTCCATGGTATAATGGTGATCCAAGATGGAATATGGATTATATGAAAAAGGGTGGGGAAAATTGGCTGACTGTTGATCCATACTGGCGATATATTGATATAGATGGGAATAAAAAGAAGGGTAAAAGTGAGAAGCAAAGACAGAAAGCATATTCACCCCCCCTGCGCCATATAATGCCCCTCACCTACCTTTGCCATCATATAACAGACTATATCCTAGCCTTCCATCCCCTAGTGACATAGATCTAGAGACTATTGCTATTGTCTCTGCTCAGGTACCCCAGGAATGGACCTTGCCAGGACCTTCTGTAACTCCCCGATACCAGGTCACTAAACCCCCAATTATGCCCAAACCCCCGATTAAGGTTGAACCAGTAACACCTTCCTACCCCCTACAATAACCCCCACAATATAAAAGAGGGAATGAAGAAGTAAAGGAGGAGGAGGCAGCTGTACCAGAAGCTAGTATGCCATTTCTTACTGTTGGAGACAAATTAATTATTAAACCTTTGTCCCCGGGTGAATTAAGGGAAATTACCAAGGGAGCCCCAAACCCCCGTCAACATCCATCAGCTTGTATTATGTATTTAAAAAGAATGTTACAAGGACAAAACATGACACAGACAGATATAAGAATTATTATTGTTGCACTTCTAGACTATGACCCTGAATCAGGTTGGGAGTGGGGTAATGTAAAGAGTATTAGTAAATTGAGTCGAGATCCAACAATTAACTATGCCCTAAACACACGTGAAGGACTTGATGAAATGTGGACAGAATTAAGTATAGAAATGCATAGAATATGGAAGGATAAACAAAGTATGTCAATTGCACTAGCGTGCAAACAGAATACAAAGGAAACAGTAGTAGAATTTGTTAAGTGTTTTTATAAATGCTGGAAGGAAGAGGCTGGAATGGAATCAGGAGATGCAATGGGCTCTCTGAAGGTCCAGACTTGCATTAGTAATATGCAACCTCAGCTTTCTTTGTTGGTGAAACAACTTGTCTCTGATTGGCCAGAGTTGACTCCAGCAGAATTCTTGAAAAGTATTCATGAAAAAGAAGGGGCAGGTTGTTTTGACATCAGGAAATTAGAAGGAAAAAACGCTGCTTTTTATCAAAAGCAGAGTTTACAACATTGTGATCCATTCCAGGCCAGGGAAAGGGATAATACAGGGAGTAATAGAATGTATGTGAGAGGTAGAGGGAGAGCTAGAGGAAGAGCTAGAGGGAATTATACTTCAAACATAACACATTGTTTTAACTGTGGGGAACAGGGACATTGGAAAAATGAATGCCCAAAACCCCCTAATAATTCTGGGCCCCCCTTACAATCCCCGACAGTATAACAGACAGCCTTACATAGCCCCTGCACCCATGGAGGCACCCAAACACAACATGCAATGGCCATAGGGGTGCCTAGAAGGTAGCACTCCAATTTTTCCAGTGGTGTCAACAAGTTATCATGAGCAAACCGTACTTAGTCCTAGAAGTAGAGGGAGAACCCCTACCATTTCTAGTAGACACAGGAGCTACATGCTCTGCCTTATGCTCAGATATGTATGATGGCATTACTGAAAAATCTGAACCTTCTCTAGGGATTAATGGAGTGCTGACTCAGACTCGCATCACACCGCCACTTGAAGTTAGGGTACCCTGTACTGGCCAACAACTTTTGCACCCATTTCGTATTATAACTGGGTGTCCCCTTAACCTTTTGGGTCGTGATCTTATGGGTCCCCTTGGTTTGAAAGTAGCTGTCACTAGACAGGGTGGGTTAGACGTGAGTCTAGGGTCCACTAACCTGTGTTTTTTTAATGACATATTGACAGATGTCCCATCCTCTGTATGGGCATCTTCAAAACTTGACGTTGGTTTAGTTCAGTGTACCCCATATAAAGCCAGATTAAACACTAATACTACTCCAGTGTTTATTAAACAATATCCATTGTCTAGAGAAAAGAAAGAAGGGATAAGACCCATGATAGAGGAATTTTTTAAACAAGGAATCCTCCGTCCAGTAGTTTCTCCCTATAATACCCCCATAAATCCGATCCCAAAGAAAGACAATGAATATAGGTTAGTACAAGACCTAAGGGCAATTAATGAAATAGTAATCCCAATTGCCCCAATAGTCCCAGATGTTACAACCTTACTCACAGCCATTCCACATGATGCCTGTATATTTACAGTCATTGATTTAGCTAACACATTTTTTTCAGTCCGATTGGACCCTGAGACACAGCTACTTATGGCTTTTTATTATGATGGGCGTCAGCTTACCTGGACACGCCTCCCTCAAGGCTATGTGGCCTCACCTGCGGTCTACTCGCTGGTGCTCCAACGTATCGTGCAGTCATGGACTCCCAGCCAAGGTTCCGTCCTCCTTCAGTACGTCGATGACCTACTGTTGTGTAGTCCTAACCAGGAGGCTAATACAGTAGATACAATAAGTCTGTTAAAACACCTTGCTGCTGAAGGTCATAAAATAGCAAAACATAAGCTACAAGTAGGAGTGACAAAAGTGGATTACCTTGGTTTTGTGCTTTCCCAAGGCCACCGGTCCATTAGTCCCAAACGAATCCAAGCGATTCAACAGATCCCAAAGCCAGTTACTAGAAAGGACATGCTAACCTTTCTAGGTATGATTAATTATTGCAGACAATGGATTCCTGAGTGCTCCCATCATGATTCCATTCTAAGGCAAGCCACAAAAGGGGATAGCCCTGAACATATACAATGGACCACAGACATGACTAAATCCTACATAGCTCTGAAGACTAGCATTATTAGTGCCCCTGCTTTAGGACTACCTGATTATTGTAAACCATTTCACTTGTATGCGAGGGACAATTGTAAAACCATGGCTGCTGTCTGTGCCCAAGAGTATGGTGGAGGCAATATGCGTCCCGTAGCTTTCTTTTCCAAAGTAGTTCCAATACCGGTACAAGGGATGCCGGCGTGTCTCCGAGCATTGGCGGCTTGCGCCATGGCTGTAGAGATGGTTGAAACAATCACATTAGGCCATCCAATAGTACTACACACTAGTCACCAAGTTTTACATCTTGTAAAAAATGTCACTACCCAACACATGACTTCTCAAAGACTTTCTGGTTATGAATGTATATTACTGAATAATACAAATCTGACTATTAAATATAGTAGTGTATCCTCAGGGCCAACTCAAATACTTAGTGCCTTACTTACAGGATCACCAGACTTTCCAACAGATCATGATTGTATAGAGGTAATACACCACATTACCACACCAAGACCTAACTTGATGGATAAACCTTTTGACCATGCTGATAATGTGTTTGTTGATGGTTCTTGTTCCCGACCTAGTGATGGTATTTATAAGACAGGCTATGCCGTTGTGCAACTACCAGACATTGTTCTAGATGCAGGCCCCATTCCTTATCCTTCTGCACAAGCTGCAGAATTAATAGCACTTACAAAAGCATGTAAATTGTTTGAAAATAAATCTGTTAACATTTACACTGACTCTCGCTATGCTTTTGGGGTTGTGCATGATTTTGGTATGATATGGAAACAACGTGGTTTTGTTTCAGCAGATGGCAAGACCATCTCTCATACAGAACTGATTAATGAACTTTTAGAGGCCATACAACTCCCAAAGGACATAGCGATCATACATTGCCGTGCACATACATACAAGTCTGACCCTATTTCCTTGGTTAATGCACTTGCAGATAAAATTGCTAAAGAGGCTGCTTATGTTTCTCATACACCCGGATCCACCATCCGTATGTATGCTGTTTTAGCCCCACCTTCATGTCCTACAGACCATATGCTTCTTGAACTCCAGGGACATGCCACTCCTAGTGACATATCTTTCTGGACTACTAATGGGTTAACTTTAGATGAGAATGGTTTGTTTTCTAAAGAGGGGAAGGTGGGCATACCGGAAAGCAGTGCACCACTGTTTATAGCACAAGCCCATGGTGTTGGACACCTAGGTATAAAACCAACAACTAACTTGTTGAAGCAATCTTTCTACATTAGAGGTATAGGTGATCATTGCAAGGCATATATTAATAGATGTGTATATTGCTTACAGACCAATGCAACCATTCCCAATAAAGCCCAGCATGACCACTTACCCCCACCTACAGCCCCATTCACACATCTACAAATTGATTTTACACATATTCCAAAAACTGGCACTAAACAATTATATCTGCTTGTAATAGTTGACCAATTTTCTAAGTGGCCAGAAGCTTTTGTTACCCAGAGGGAAGATGCAAAAACAGTCGCTAAAATTTTAGCCACTGAAATAATTCCCAGATTTGGTTGTCCGCTTCAGATTAATTCTGTTAACGGTCCAGCGTTCATTAGTAAAATCACACATGAGTTAGTAGAATGGTTACAGATTAATTGGAACTTTCACATTCCCTACCATCCTCAAAGCTCAGGGATTGTAGAAAGAATGAATCGCAATATCAAGGAAAAACTTTTAAAGGCAACAGCAGGTACATGGGTTAAATGGCAAAACTATTTACCTGCGATTTTAGCAGAAATCAGAATGACCCCAAATAGGACAACCAGGTTGTCTCCATTTGAGGTCCTAATGGGTAGACCATTCCCGACTCCATGGGTAAAAGGGCCCACTTATCATTAAAAATGGTGATTTAGATTGTATTAAGGAACAATATGTAAAACAATTGATTGATAAATTGAATGGCATCTATGGTGATGTGTCTTCCCGTTTACCTCTTCCCTCACAGGAACCAACCCATCCTTTCAAGCCTGGAGATCTGGTCTGCATTCGCCAGCTGAATAAAGCAAAGAAAGGAGGTTTCCCGTTCAGCAAGCCAGTCACTGTGATCGCTGTAACCAGAACTGCTGTACTGACTGACGACAAGGACATCTGGATACACGCTTCACGAGTGAAACTCTGTCCAAAGAGAGGAGAAGCGGGTGACAAGCTATCGGTCACCCCTCACAAAGGAGAAGTGGGTGATAAGGTATCGATCACTCCTCACAAAGACCAGGATGACGATCTTAATCATGGATCCAAGACATTTCTGCAAGATCTTCCTTTTCCTAATGGGGATATTGATATTTGTGTATATCCCAATAGTATTAATAACGGCATGTTATTACTCACTTGAAGATGCTGAACACTTTACACCTATTTGTGAACTATTTAAAACAAATAATAACTCTAATCTTTTAGTAAGACCAAAAAGGTTTGCACCATTACATAGGACACCCCGTGTAACTGTCAAATGTTATAATTTGTTTGCTTGGTATGGTGATGCTATATATAATTATAGCATAAACCTAGAAGGTAGGGATCCAAAATGGTGTAATATCGAAGAAAAATGTATTTATTTTGGAATCTGCATCAAAAAATCTATGTTACAATAACATTTCAAATATATTAACATTAACCCCACACAATGATATACAACAATGTAGCATGCAAGTTACGTCTTATATCAACTATACAAGCTACCTCTTATCAGATCTTCCCCCCCGTTTTATGGGAATGCCAAATAAATTTAGTTTCAGAATGAATTCACGTTCAAGTACACATGAACAAGATACAAAAATATTTGGTAACATACAATATTTTCTATCTTTTCTTTATCGTAACAATCTAACAATGCCTAACATAACAACAATACAGGATGGTGGAAATCAAACTACAGTGATTACATGGCCTCAGAATACATACCTTGTATTTATGAGTACACGGTTTAGAAAGGGTAGTTCCTCAGAAAGTGTGCATGGTGGTTTTATACACTTTTGTAATCCACACACAACACCCAGTATAACACAGTTACACACAATACCCCTTCCCCACACTTGTGTAAATACAACAACATTCTCCCATATGGTACACATTTCCCTGAATATTTCTACCCCAGATGTCTCCTTATGTCGCCCGTCACGCAGACGACGTGAGTGGTATGATACTTTGTTAGGAGGAACTGGTGTAACTTTAGGTGTTCTTAATGGTATTGATAGTGAAATTATACGTAACAAAATATCAACTGCTGGTGCAGATATTGGGTCAGCATTACATTTGACAGGTCAATGGGCTCCTACTATATATGAACCTCAACGAAAGGGTTTACAACTTGAATCTAGTATGTATAAATATTTGAATAACATCACAATGGCCGTAGAGAATTTAGTCTCTGATAGTAGTAGTTGGAGCCTTTGTGGTTTACGTTATGTATATATGAGTCAACAACGTTTAGATTTAGAAAACATTCTTATGTTCCCTAAACTACGCACCTTGTTAGAATTAGATAACCCCAAGCATAATGTATGGTTGAATATTGACACTTCTAGTGTAAAGTGCGTTGAATGGGAACATAATGGTTATGTTTCAAAACACTATTGTCTAGTATCAATTACTGCCTAAACACCTGATGTTGTTAAATTAGCTTGTAAATTTTTTGCTTTACCTCATCCAGTTTTTAATCTCTTACATTCTAATTGGACGCGGTGGAAACCTACATTTATTGGTAAATATATAATCCCTGCTGAAAACACCACCACATCCCTTGAGCATTGTGATAGAACTGATCATGGTTTAGCTTGTAGACATGCCTCCCCAATCTTTGAACCCTGTTTATTAGCATCTGAGATTAATTCTTGTACGTGGCAGATATATCCAGAGATTTTTTCTGTCATGCTAGAGACAGCCCCTCAAACTGTGTGTATGTCTACAAGTGTGCCAGTTGACATTCCTATTATTGACAGTCAGCTACCATTTTCTGTCTGTGTGTTTAATGTTAGCTTTTTGACTTGGGATGATAATAGTTACTTTCTGCACCCTGTACTTACTTTTCATGAACATACTTTCTTTGCACCCCATGCCCTACCTATTTCTTCTTATCAGTTACCTGTTTCTACCATCCTTCAATTAATGGAAGGTCAAAAAGAAATGTTCACTCACTTACAAGGACATGCTAAAGCTATCTCTCATGGGGAAATACAAACCCATTTTGTTAAAAACAAATTATTAACTGTTTCATCAAAAATACAACAAGATTTAAGCCATCATTGGTATGATTTTTTGACAGGATGGTCCCCCACTGGGACAAAAATGGTTACATTTGCTTTTTATCCTCTGCTCATTATTGTATTTTGTTTACTATTATTAACATTGTTTAACTGTTACATGTCTTGTACTTTACGAAAGAAAATATCAGGTATGATACAAGATGCAGAAAAAGTTCAAATGCAAAATTTAATTAGAGGTAGACCCAGATAGTTTATATTGTAGGAACATTACAGGTTATGTGATCACAATGTGATCAAAGAGGGGAATGATGGGTATGTATATGTGTATGTGTGTGTATGTGTATGTATGTGTATATATATATATATGTGTATATGTGTATATATATATATATATATGTATATGTATATATATGTGTGTATATATATATATATATATATTATATATATTATGTTATATGGGTAATTTGAATCTCACATATTAAGCATATTGAGGGTAACTTTAAATCTTGTATCAAATGTTTATAATGCAGCATTCCATAAGTTTCTTTTTGTATAAGTTGTAACATATGTTTCTAATATAAGTTCCTCTCTACAAATGGTTATATGGGCATATTCTGTTATGTGCTATAACAACATTCTTATTTCCTGTGGGCCCCTTATGCAGATGTGAAGTTAACTACGTTTTTTATATATTTCCTGTGACCTCATGTATGACGTATACATCACTATAAATTCTTTGTGTGTTCTTCAAATAAACGGGACTTTTGTGAAAACACTCAGTTGCATGTGTGTGTGATTTCAGTGGTCACCCCAGGGCCCTGAAGAAAACGTGTGCCGCACCCTTATCAGCCAGAGCAGAGCTAAGGAACAAAAGAAGTAACCCTACAAGTTGCACTGGGGTGACACTGTGCCCTGGCAGGCAGGCACTGAAACGCACACGTGTGAAGGAAACTGACTGCTATTATTTAACACAGTCAAAAAAGTGTTTTTTTTTTTTTTTAAATCTACACTACTGTTACACCAGATATGAGTTACACTGGGGTGGCACTGTGCCCTGGCAGGCACTGAAACGCACACGTGTGAAGGAAACTGACTGCTATTATTTAACACAGTCAAAAAAGTGTTGTTTTTTTTTAAATCTACACTACTGTTACACCAGATATGAGTTGCACTGGGGTGACACTGTGCCCTGGCAAGCAGGCACTGAAACGCACACGTGTGAAGGAAACTGACTGCTATTATTTAACACAGTCAAAAAGTGTTGTTTTTTTTTTAAATCTACAGTACTGTTACACCAGATATGAGTTACACTGGGGTGGCACTGTGCCCTGGCAGGCACTGAAACGCACACGTGTGAAGGAAACTGACTGCTATTATTTAACACAGTCCAAAAAAGTGTTTTTTTTTTAAAATCTACACTACTGTTACACCAGATATGAGTTGCACTGGGGTGACACTGTGCCCTGGCAGGCAGGCACTGAAACGCACACGTGTGAAGGAAACTGACTGCTATTATTTAACACAGTCAAAAAAGTGTTTTTTTTTTTTAAATCTACACTACTGTTACACCAGATATGAGTGCCCTGGCAGGCAGGCACAGTGTCACCCCAGTGCAACTCATATCTGGTGCTGTCCTTACAGCAGAGATCAGATGAGTCCTTCAGGACTGTAGTGGACACTGAATACACTAGCATAGCTATCGATTTTCCCTATTAAATCAGCAGCAGCTACACTGTCCCTCCTCTCACTAAGAATGCAGCTTCCAAATTAATCTAAAATGGATGCTGTCCAGGAGGTAGGAGGGGTCTGCTGCTGATTGGCTGGAATGTGTCTTCTGACTGTGAGGGTACAGGGTCAAAGTATTACTCAATGATGACGAATAGGGGGCGGATCGAACATCGCATATGTTCACCCGCCGCGGCGAATGCGAACAAGCTATGTTCGCCGGGAACTATTCGCCGGCGAACTATTTGGGACATCACTATTCTCCAGTTTTGCTTAACCAACACAGTTATAATAATACACGTTTTACCTATGTGATTATCGTGTATCTAAACCTCTGCAGACTGACCCATTATTTCAATTCTTTTGACAGACTTTCATTTTAGTCAATCAGTGCTCACTCCTCGGTAAATTCACGTGCATGAGCTCAATGTTAGCTATATGAAACAGATGAACTAACGCCCTATAGTGTGAAAAACTGTCAAATGCAGAGGCTGCCTTCAAGGTCTAAGAAAGTAGCATATCAACCTCCTAGGTTTGGCTTTCAACTAAGAATACCAAGGTACAAAGCAAAATTGGTGATAAAAATAAATTGGAAAGTTGTTTAAAATTACATGCCCTATCTGAAACATGAAAGTTTTTTTTAGACTTGACTGTGCCTTTAACAGCGGTCTTATGACCGCTGCTTCTAAACTTCCATATCAGGCTTCATAAACGGAGCCCTAAGAGTGAAGAGTAGTGAGAGCAATTACTAATTTAGTTATTGCTCATTTTAAATTAATTTATTTAAAGTATATAAGCTCATGATATACAGAGGGTTATGCTACCACTCATTATGTTTAGGAAAATATACATTTGGTGCTATCTCTTTTCCTTATTTTAAATCTGATATCTAATGGATTACTATTTGTCATTTCTACGTCGGGTCGGGGGTTCTCCTATTTCCAATGAAATATTTATGTACCCGTAGGTTATAAGTGAAAAGTTGTATGAGTTATACAATTATATTACCAACGTCTGACATATGGGCAAATTATAATACTGATCTTACTGAGCTACTGAAGACTGTATGTTTTAGTGGCTAAACAAAGAGTTTGTGAGACATGCAAATAGAGAAATAACAATTGTCTACTTTATGTGTGATATTATCGTCATATTAACTTTGGCTGTGTGTTTGTAACCTGTGCATATCTGACACTGGTATTGTCTCTAATAACCAGCTGAGTTTGTTAGGACTGTTTCTGTATCCCTGAAAAACAAACTTTTCCCTGTCCCTCTACTCTTCTCTGCTTGTCACAGATTGAAACGGGTGTTGGCACCAAACAGGCGGAGTCACCTTATACTCTATTTCACATAAAAGGAAAGGCACTTGCTGTGAAGTTGCCTTTGCATTAATTTAAAGGGCCATAATACCCAAATGTTTAAACACTTGAAAGTGATGCAGCATAGCTGTAAAAAGCTGACTAGAAAATATCACCTGAACATCTCTATGTAGGAGAGAAAGATATTTTACCTCAAAAGTTCCTCAGTAGCCACATCCCATTGTAAAGGATTTCTAAGCAGCAAATCAGTATGTCTGTCCCGGGACAGCCGAAGGGATGAGCTTCGTGCACTCTCATCTTATTTCCCTATTCAGTGTAAGGAAGTTTACAATGAAATCTCATGAGAGTTAAGTAAAATCTCATGAGATCACAGAAAAAGAGTTCATGACCTCAGCACTGCTGATGCTGATTGGCTGCTGTTCATTTCTTCATTTTTTTTTATTTTTACCTGCAGCTGGGAGCAGGTGAAGTATAACTTTTTACACAGAACTTACTCTGCTGAGCTGAGGAGATTGTGAGGTAAAATATCTTCCTTTGTTACATAGAGATGCTCAGGTGATATTTTCCTGTCAGCTTTTTACAGTTATACTGCATCAGTTTCAAGTGATTTAGCATATGAGTATTATGTCCCTTTAAGTCAGTCTGTCTCAGTCTGCACCACAGAGGTTGTTTATGACAATGTCATTTTTAAATCTAACCCTGCTTCTAAGTTGCTGAACAGAACCTTACTTATTAAGATATTGTTCTGTGCTATTGTGTATCTTAGAGTTGCTTTCTTACATGGCCTGGTTCTTGCTTGTTTGCCAAGTCCTGTCCAGTCTGCATCGGTCCCAGGACCTTACAGTATTGGTGGATAAAGATAAGACATATAATGAAAAGCAACCTTTGGTCTCTCCTGAAAACTCTTGAGCAATAAACACTACCTGCATATTTTAAAGAAATATGTATAGAAGTTCAGTTTGACCACTTTGGTTTATTGGTCTGGCTCTGTTAGTATTCTTACTCTGTAGTGAATTTTGATAGGCCAGCTCTAGATAAACACCCACAAAAGTTCTATAAAATACTATGGGCTAGATTATACGGCTATTGGCTAAAAGGTGGAAACGTCCCCTTTCAGCAAAATAGCGTTCTGCCCTGGGCTGCCTGAGCAGCTCAGTGCGGCGAACGCTTCAAAAAATAAAGGAGCTTTCAGCATGAAGTATTTTATACTTCATGACTGAAAGTCCCCTTTATTTGTTTCAATGGTAAATCCTAGCTTTTCATAAACGCTAGGCTTTACCATCACTTTAAAGGGACACTGAACCCAACTTTTTTCTTTTGTGATTCAGATAGAGCATGCAATTTTAAGCAACTTTATAATTTACTCCTATTATCAATTTTTCTTCGTTCTCTTGCTATCTTATTTGAAAAAGAAGGCACCTAAGCTTTTTTTTTAGTTCAGAACTCTGAATAGCACTTTTTTATTGGTGGATGAATTTATCCACCAAACAGCAAGGACAACCCAGGTTGTTCACCAAAAATGGGCCGGCATCTAAACTTACATTCTTGCATTTCAAATAAAGATACCAAGAGAATGAAGACAATTTGATAATAGGAGTAACTTAGAAAGTTGCTGAAAATGTCATGCTCTATCTGAATCACGAAAGAAAACATTTGGGTTCAGTGTCCCTTTAAGTAACTTACTCAGTTATAACATGGATGATGCCCTATATGTTGTCAATAAGGATGTAATTGAGACAGGTGTATTATTTCCTGAATCTTGTGTGTTGGAACAAGAATATAAAATAATTTTTCATTAAATATTTTATGTATTGTAGTAAGATATTTTTTTTTAAAGATATGCAAATATCTAAAAATATAAAGTATTGTGTGTGTATATATATATATATATATATATATATATATATATATATATATATATATATATATATATATATATATATATATTAGTATATATATATATATATATAGGAAAACAACATTGCTCTCTAAAAGTTTTTTAAAATATAAAAGTATTCAGAAGAGAAAAAAAAGGAAAAATATTATATATCTGTGTGGAAAAACACAACAATGTCAAGTGGCACTTTCATTTATCATTTTCTCTGAGCCTTTCTAACCTCTGAATTTGTATGTTTATCTTTGTTCATAGACTGCATAGACTGCAGATTTAAATCACTGAAACTGCTAAATATTAATTTGGTAACATCACAGTCGGCTAGATTACGAGTTGTGCGTTAGGTTTAAAAAGCAGCGTTAAAGGGTCATGAAACCCAAAATATTTCTTTCATTATTCAGATAGAGAATACAATTTTAAACAACATTCCAATTTACTTCTATTATCTAATGCACATGGGTGAGCCAATAACAAAAGGCATCTATGTGCAGTCACCAATCAGCAGATACTGAGCATATCTAGATACGCTTTTCAACCAAGTATATCACGAGTAAATTAGAAAACTGTTTAAAATAGCATGCTCTTTCTAAAGCATGAAAGAAAGTTTTGGGCTAGAATGTCACTTTAAGAGGTCCTAACGCTGCTTTTTAACGTCCTCTGGTATTACGAGTCTTGCAGCTACAGGTGAACCGCTCACTTTTTTGGCCAGAATTGGAAATACCGCAAATACACTTACGTAAATTGCGTATCCTATTTTTTCAATGGGACTTGCATAGCGCCGGTATTACGAGTCTGCCAAAAAGTGAGCGGTAGACCCTCTCCTGTCAAGACTGGTACCACATTTTAAAGTCAGTAGTTAAGAGTTCTACACTACAACGCCGTAGCATAAAACTCTTAACTAAAGTGGTAAAAAGTACACTAACACCCATAAACTACCTATTAACCCTTAAACCGAGGCCCTCCCGTATCGCAAACACTAAGATAAAAATTTTAACCCCTAATCTGCCAAACCAGATATCGCCGCCACTATAATAAACATATTAACCCCTAAACCGCCGCACTCCCACCTCGCAAACATTAGTTAAATATTATTAACCCCTAATCTGCCGTCCCTAACATCGCCGCCACCTACCTAAATTTTTTAACCCCTAAGCTGCCGCCCCCAACGTCACCGCCACTATACTAAATGTATTAACCCCTTCAGGCTTGCCGGAAACTGAAGTTATGAAGCAGTGGTCTAAAGACAGCTGCTCCATAACCTGTCCTCCTGCTCTGAGGCGACGGACAGAAATCAACCCGATCGAATACGATCAGTTGATTGACACCCCTGCTAGCTATCTAAGAATAAACTACCAATAGCCCTTAAAGGGCTTTTTGTAGGGCATTGCCCTAAGGAAATCAGCTATTTTACATTAAAAATAAACAAAGTCCCCTTTTACCTTTAAAAATTAATAAACCTAAACTACCCCTTGTCCCCAAAGGGGCATTTGTATGGGCATTGCCCTTAAAAGGGCATTCAGCTATTTTTCACTGACCTTAAAAGGGCATTCAGCTATTTTGCAAATTGCCCAATAAACCCTAATCTAAAAAAAGAAAAAGAAAAAAAAAACTAACACTAAAGCCCCAAATCGGTACTCACGGTTTCACAAGTCCAGCGGAGAAGGTCTTCTTCCAGGCAGGTCCATTATCTTCATCCACAGCGAAGGAGGTGCGGAGGTCCTGGAGTGGTCTTTACAGATGTGGCGATCCTCGGTGGTGGTCATCTGTGGCAGTGGTCCTCGCGGCGGTGGTGGTCTTCGGCGGCATGGAGGCTCCTCTTCATCTAATGCCTGTCGTATACTGAATATTGAATGCAAGGTACCACAATTAATTTGGGGTACCTTGCATTCCTATTGGCTGAATTTTTCAAAACAGCCAATAGGATTAGAGCTACTGAAATCCTATTGGCTGTTCAAATCAGCAAATAAGATTTCAGTAGCTCTCATCCTATTGGCTGATTTTGGGGTACTTTGTTTATTTTTAATGTAAAAGAGCTGATTTCTTTAGGGCAATGCCCTACAAAAAGCCATTTTAAGGGCTATTCGTAGTTATTCTTAGATTAGGGGGTGTTTTTATTTGGAGGGTTTTTTTTTTATTGTCATAGGGATTAAGTTTAATTTTTTTATTTTAGATAGTGTTGTTTATTATTTTTTGCCTTTTTTAGCCTTTTTTTATTTTCTGTAATTTTAGATTAATGTAATATTTTTTTATTTATTATTATTTTAATTGTAATGAAGTATTTTTTTATGTAATTAAGGGGTTAATTTAGGGGGTGTTAGGTTAGGGGGCTTAGTCATTAAATTAGTTTTTTGTGTTGTGGGGGTTGGCGGTTTAGGAGTTAATAGGTAAATTAGGTTTAATGCGCTGTGGGGGGTTGGCGGCTTATCGGTTAATAGATATATTAGGTAGTTTGCGATGTTGTGGTTGGCGGATTTAGGGGTTAATAATTTTATTGTTTGTTTTTTTTTCTTAATACTTCGTGCGGGACGGTTAGTTTGTTTTTTTCTTAATAGTTCGTACGGGCGGTAAGTTTTTTTTAAATTAATTATTGTGGACTGTTTTTTTTTTTAATACTTATTGCGGGCGTTATTGTTTTTTTTTGTAATGCTCCGTTTGCGTTCGCTGCATTTCGGTGGATTCTGAAAATGGCAGGGTGGTGAAAGAATCAATCTGCGGTGGAATCTTTCACCACCCTGACATTTTCGGAATCCATCTGGAAAAATTCTTTTAGCTTTGCGCGCAGCCAACATTTTGTTGGCTACCTCGCGCTGCCAACATTCCTTTGAGGATGCGTGCATAATTGCCGGCGACGGACGCATTACAAACGCGATTATAGTATATATATATATATATATATATATATATATATATATACACCCTGTTCCAAATTATTATGCCAATGATATCTTTCTCATTTACCTCAATATTTGATGTAAACAACAGTCAGCATAATTCTCATGTTATCAACTATTAAGAGTACAATTCAAATTTTATTAAACAAACCTCCTAATGATAACAGTATTTTTTTCCAAATTATTACGCACAGTAAGTTTCAAAACACTTTATAGGTTGTAAAGAACTGAAAATTGTCATTTGTTGTGTTTGCAGCATATTTACTGAAATCAAAAGCTATTTCAATCAAACTTTGAACAACATTTTAACTTTTTAAACATTTTAACAGGTCACGTTACATTTTAACATAGGACCCCTTATTTGATAGCAGCTTCACAAGTCTTGCATCCAATCAGTTTCTGCTTGAATTTGTTTGCAAGATGTCAGAAAATAGCCTCCCAGAGCTGCTGTTTGGATGTAAACTGCCTCCCACCCTCATAGATATTTTGCTTGAGGATGCTCCAAAGGTTCTCAATAGGATTGAGGTCAGGGGAGGATGGAGGCCACACCATGACTTTCTCTCCTTTTATCCCCATAGCAGCCATTGATGCAGAGGTATTCTTTGCAGCATGAGATGGTGCATTGTCATGCATGAAGATGATTTTATTTCTGAAAGCATAGTTCTTCCTTCTGTACCAGGGAAGGAAGTGGTCAGTCAGGAACTCCACATACTTTGCAGAGGTTATCTTTACACCTTTGAGGACCCTAAAGGGGCCGACCAGCTCTCTTCCCATGATTCCGGCCCAAAACATGACTCCACCACCGCCTTGCTGACGTTGCAGCCTTGTTGGAACAGGGTGGCCGTCCACCAACCATCCACTACTCCATCCATCTGGACCATCCAGGGTTGCACGGCACTCATCAGTGAACAGGACTGTTTGAAAAATAGTCTTCATGTATTTTTCTGCCCAATGCAGCCATTTCTGCTTGTGAGCATTGGTTAGTGGTGGCCGAATGGAAGGTTTATGCACAGTTGCAAGACTCTAGAGGACTCTACACCTTGATGTTCATGGGACCCCAAAGGCACCAGCAGCTTCAAATATCTGTTTGCTGCTATGTAATGGTATTTTAGCAGCTGTTCTCTTGATCCGATGCATGGATCTGGCAGAAATCTTCCTCAATGTGCCTTTATCTGCACAAACCCGTCTGTGCTCTGAATCAGCCACAAATCTCTTAATAGTGTGATGATCACGCTTACGTTTTCGTGAAATATCTAATGTTTTCTTACCTCGTCCAAGGCATTGAACTATTTCACTCTTTTCGGCATCAGAGAGATCCCTTTTCTTCCCCATATTGCTTGAAAATGGTGCTCTGCTTAATAATGTAGAACACCCTACTTTAGTAGTTTTTCCTTTAATTAGGCTCACCTGGCACATCTAATTATCACAGGTGTCCGAGATTGTTTTCAGTGATCAAAAGAGCCCTGAGACACAATGCCATCCATGAGTTAAACTGAAAAAAAAATAAATAAATAATCTTTGTGACACTGAAATAGAATTTGCATAATAATTTGGAACAGGGTGTATATATAATGTGTGTATATATATATATATATATATATATATATATATATATATATATATATATATATATATATATATATATATATATATATATATATATACAGTATATATGCACACACATACATACATATATATATATATATGTGTGTGTGTGTGTGTGTGTATTTATTTATATATATGTGTGTGTATTTATTTATATATATATGTGTGTGTATATATGTGTATGTATATATATATATACAGTATGTATGCATATACAGTATATATATATGTGTGTGTGTATGAATATATATATATATATATATACACACAGTATATATATAGGAATATCTATTTAGAAATGCTTTGAGCATATTCTGCTATATGCAGAACATTGGAATGTGATATATTTACAGTAAATACACAGTTAAAACCTTTATTAAAAATAAATATTGCATTAATTATAATATTACATCTACTTAACTGATGCAAAGGGCTCCAATGAACTTATAAATATGTATATATATGATGTTTAGTTAGTAACCCAGCACTCCAACTAATACAAAACTCATATGTATAGACATATGTCTATATACAGTATGTGTACAAATGTATTTATATGTTTATATGTTTATATATATCTGTACACACACATATAAATATATATACTATATATATATATATATATATATAGAGAGAGAGAGAGAGAGAGAGAGCAAGAGATAGATATACATATTCAGAGATGTATGTAAAGCCCTTTGCCCTTCTTATTTTTACTAACACCTGAGATCTCATATCTATGGGCCCTTATAACTTTTTTGTGCAATATTTTTTTGATATCATTTTTATCAGATAGTCGGCTAGATTTAGAGTTTTGTGTTAGAAGGGGTGCGTTAGCTACGCATGCTTTTTTTTCCCCGCACCTTTTAAATACCGCTGGTATTTAGAGTTCACAGAATGGCTGCGTTAGGCTCCAAAAAGGGAGCGTAGAGCATAATTTACCGCCACTGCAACTCTCAATACCAGCGGTGCTTACTGACGCGGCCAGCTTCAAAAACGTGCTCGTGCACGATTCCCCCATAGGAAACAATGGGGCAGTTTGAGCTAAAAAAAAACCTAACACCTGCAAAAAAGCAGCGTTCAGCCCCTAACACAGCCCCATTGTTTCCTATGGGGAAACACTTCCTAAGTCTGCACCTAACACCCTAACATGTACCCCGAGTCTAAACACCCCTAACCTTACACTTATTAACCCCTAATCTGCCGCCCCCACTATCGCTGACACCTGCATTACACTTTTAACCCCTAATCTGCCACTCCGTACACCGCCGCAACCTACGTTATCCCTATGTACCCCTAATCTGCTGCCCCTAACACCGCCAACCCCTATATTATAATTATTAACCCCTAATCTGCCCCCCCAACGTCGCCGCCACCTACCTACAATTATTAACCCCTAATCTGCCGACCGGACCTCACCGCTACTATAATAAAGTTATTAACCCCTAATCCGCCTCACTCCCGCCTCAAAAACCCTATAATAAATAGTATTAACCCCTAATCTGCCCTCCCCAAACATCGCCGACACCTAACTTCAATTATTAACCCCTAATCTGCCGACCGGACCTCGCCGCTACTCTAATAAATGGATTAACCCCTAAAGCTAAGTCTAACCCTAACACTAACACCCCCCTAAGTTAAATATATTTTTTATCTAACGAAATAAATTAACTCTTATTAAATAAATTAATCCTATTTAAATCTAAATACTTACCTGTAAAATAAACCCTAATATAGCTACAATATAACGAATAATTATATTGTAGCTATTTTAGGATTAATATTTATTTTTACAGGCAACTTTGTATTTATTTTAACCAGGTACAATAGCTATTAAATAGTTAATAACTATTTAATAGCTACATAGTTAAAATAATTACAAAATTACCTGTAAAATAAATCCTAACCTAAGTTACAATTAAACCTAACACTACACTATCAATAAATTAATTACATAAAATACCTACAAATAAATACAATTAAATAAACTAACTAAAGTATAAAAAATAAAAAAAGAACTAAGTTACAAAAAATAAAAAAATAATTTACAAACATTATAAAAATATTACAACAATTTTAAGCTAATTACACCTACTCTAAGCCCCCCTAATAAAATAACAAAGCCCCCCAAAATAAAAAAAATGCCCTACCCTATTCTAAAATAAAAAGTAAACAGCTCTTTTGCCTTACCAACCCTTAAAAGGGCCTTTTGCGGGGCATGCCCCAAATTAAACAGCTCTTTTGCCTGTAAAAAAAAACATACAATACCCCCCCCAACGTTACAACCCACCACCCACATACCCCTAATCTAACCCAAACCCCCCTTAAATAAACCTAACACTAAGCCCCTGAAGATCATCCTACCTTATCTTCACCACGCCGGGTATCACCGATCCGTCCACAAGAGGGGGGGGCTGAAGACATCCATCATCCGGCTGAAGAGGTCCATCACCGGGCTGAAGTCTTGATCCAAGCCCAAGCGGGGGCTGAAGACATCCATCATCCGGCTGAAGAGGTCCATCATCGGGCTGAAGTCTTGATCCAAGTGGGCGCTGAAGACATCCATCATCCGACTGAAGAGGTCCATCATCGGGCTGAAGTCTTCTATCAAGCAGCATCTTCAATCTTCTTTCTTCCGGATCCATCTTCATCCCACCGACGCGGAACATCCATCCTGGCCGACGACTTCCCGACGAATGACGGTTCCTTTAAGGGACGTCATCCAAGATGGCGTCCCTCGAATTCCGATTGGCTGATAGGATTCTATCAGCCAATCGGAATTAAGGTAGGAAAATTCTGATTGGCTGATGGAATCAGCCAATTAGATTCAAGTTCAATCCGATTGGCTCATCCAATCAGCCAATCGGATTGAACTTAAATCTGATTGGCTGATTCCATCAGCCAATCAGAATTTTCCTACCTTAATTCCGATTGGCTGATAGAATCCTATCAGCCAATCGGAATTCGAGGGACGCCATCTTGGATGACGTCATTTAAAGGAACCGTCAATCATCGGGAAGTCGTCGGCCAGGATGGATGTTCCGCGTCGGCGGGATGAAGATGGATCCGGAAGAAAGAAGATTGAAGATGCCGCTTGATAGAAGACTTCAGCCCGATGATGGACCTCTTCAGTCAGATGATGGATGTCTTCAGCGCCCGCTTGGATCAAGACTTCAGCCCGATGATGGACCTCTTCAGCTGGATGATGGATGTCTTCAGCCCCCGCTTGGGCTTGGATGAAGATTTCGGAGCCTCCACTGGACTGATCGGTGATACCCGGCGTGGTGAAGATAAGGTAGGATGATCTTCAGGGGCTTAGTGTTAGGTTTATTTAAGGGGGGTTTGGGTTAGATTAGGGGTATGTGGGTGGTGGGTTGTAATGTTGGGGGGGTATTGTATGTTTTTTTTTACAGGCAAAAGAGCTGTTTTCTTTGGGGCATGCCCCGCAAAAGGCCCTTTTAAGGGCTGGTAAGGTAAAAGAGCTTTTCTATTTTTATTTTAGAATAGGGTAGGGCATTTTTTTATTTTGGGGGGCTTTGTTATTTTATTAGGGTGCTTAGAGTAGGTGTAATTAGCTTAAAATTGTTGTAATATTTTTCTAATGTTTGTAAATTATTTTTTTATTTTTTGTAACTTAGTTCTTTTTTATTTTTTGTACTTTAGTTAGTTTATTTAATTGTATTTATTTGTAGGTATTTTATGTAATTAATTTATTGATAGTGTAGTGTTAGGTTTAATTGTATTTAATTGTAGGTATTTTATTTAATTAATTTATTGATAGTGTAGTGTTAGGTTTAATTGTAACTTAGGTTAGGATTTATTTTACAGGTAATTTTGTAATTATTTTAACTAGGTAGCTATTAAATAGTTATTAACTATTTAATAGCTATTGTACCTGGTTAAAATAAATACAAAGTTGCCTGTAAAATAAATATAAACCCTAAAATAGCTACAATGTAACTATTCGTTATATTGTAGCTATATTAGGGTTTATTTTACAGGTAAGTATTTAGCTTTAAATAGGAATAATTTATTTAATAAGAAATAATTTATTTCGTGAGATATAAATTATATTTAATTTAGGGGGGTGTTAGTGTTAGGGTTAGACTTAGCTTTAGGGGTTAATAAATTTATTAGAGTAGCGGTGAGGTCCGGTCGGCAGATTAGGGGTTAATACTTGAAGTTAGGTGTCGGCGATGTTAGGGAGGGCAGATTAGGGGTTAATAATAATATTTATTATAGGGTTATTGAGACGGGAGTAAGGCGGATTAGGGGTTAATAACTTTATAATAGTAGCGGTGAGGTCCGGTCGGCAGATTAGGGGTTAATAATTGTAGGTAGGTGGCGGCGACGTTGGGGGCAGCAGATTAGGGGTTAATAAATATAATATAGGGGTCGGCAGTGTTAGGGGCAGCAGATTAGGGGTACATAGGGATAATGTAGGTTGCGGCGGTGTGTGGTCGGCAGATTAGGGGTTAAAATTTTTTATTAGAGTGGCGGCGATGTGGGGGGGCCTAGGTTTAGGGGTACATAGGTAGTTTATGGGTGTTAGTGTACTTTAGAGCTTTATGAACCGGCGTTAGCCCAAAAAGCTCTTAACTCCTGGCTTTTTTCTGCGGCTGGAGTTTTGTCGTTAGATTTCTAACGCTCACTCCAGCCAAGACTCTAAATACCGGTGTTAGAAAGATCCCATTGAAAAGATAGGATACGCAATTGACGTAAGGGGATCTGCGGTATGGAAAAGTCGCGGCTGGAAAGTGAGCGTTAGACCCTTTCCTGACTGACTCTAAATACCAGCGGTAGCCCAAAACCAGCGTTAGTAGCCCCTAACGCTGGTTTTGACGGCTAACGCAAAACTCTAAATCTAGGCGAGTGCTATTATGAGTGTAAGTGTATTTTGTAAAAACAAATTGTGCTCCACTAGCAATCTGGCTCAATGTTAACTATGTCTATGCCCTTATTTGCACAAACACTTTAAAGGGACACTGAACACAATTTTTTTCTTTCATGATTCAGATAGAGCATTTTTTAAGCAACTTTCTAATTTACTCTTTTCTTGCTATCTTTATTTGAAAAAGCAGGAATCTAAGCTAAGGAGCCAGCCCTTTGTTGGTTCAGCACCCTGGATGGCGCTTGTTGATTGGTGACTACATTTAGCCACCAATCAGCAAGCGCAATTCAGGTACTGAACCAAAAATGGGTCGGCTCCTAAGCTTACATTCTCTACATGCTCTATCTGAATCATGAAAGAAACACATTTGGGTTTAGTATCCCTTTAAGACCCATAACAGGAAGAAGAAACCATTGCGTGCTTGTGTGGGGGGATAATTTGTTTTGTGAATACAGGAGAAATATATAATACAATATTTGTTTCCCCAATGAGGGCCAGTAAAAATAACATGTGGGAAAAACACAGGGAGACAAAAAAGAGGCGCATGTGTGTACCAGTAGAATGAACCAAAATAGTGGAATAAATCACACCAGGGTACACTACTCACATTTATTCCGAGCACTCATACAGTGCTATCAGGCACAAACTGGGCAGTCACAGCAACCCAGCTTGCTCCAGTCCTATATGGCAACAGGAACAATCCAGGTGGATTCCTAGGGAGCTGCAGGGAAGGTGGATCCACAAAAACAACACCAAACACTGGATATGAAGTCCCAGGAATAAACACAGAGACTAGGCAAAGGCTTATCAGCAAAAGAGGTTCAGTCCCAATGGAGATAGAAAAAAGGTGGTGTATAGAAAATCAGTGGCGGTTCCAGATATAAAGTATAAAAGATTTATTTAAAACATTCTTAAAAACAAGAACCAAATACTTGTCCTCCTTGTAGCAATGCCCTACCTGCTGGTTCATGTTTTTAATAATGTTTTAAATAAATCTTTTATACTTTATATCTGGAACCGCCTCTGATTTTCTATACACCACCTTTGTTCAGATGTTCTATCTCCATTGGGACGGAACCTCTTTTGCTGATAAGCCTTTGCCTAGTCTCTGTGTTTATTCCTGGGACTTCATATCCAGTGTTTGGTGTTGTTTTTGTGGATCCACCTTCCCTGCAGCTTCCTAGGAATCCACCTGGATTGTTCCTGTTGCCATATAGGATTGCAGCAAGCTGGGTTGCTGTGAATGCCCAGTTTGTGCCTGATAGCACTGTATGAGTGCTCTGAATAAATGTGAGTACCCTGGTGTGATTTATTCCACTATTTTGGTTCATTCTACTGGTACACACATGCGCCTCTTTTTTGTCTCCCTGTGTTTTTCCCAGATGTCTTTCTACATTTGATGTAAGGAGAGAGCAGCTGACGTGTCCTGTGGTGCAGAATTTGCAGAACTTTATTATACAACCATTCTGGATCCTGATTTTGGGTCCTTATATCTATTCAATTTTTGGTTTTGAGTGATTGACATTTTTTTTGTGTATATATTTTTTGTGTGTATATATATATTGTTTGGTTTTTCTTCATATCTATATCGCCATATCTTATATTT
This sequence comes from Bombina bombina, assembly GCF_027579735.1. Lineage (NCBI taxonomy): Eukaryota > Metazoa > Chordata > Amphibia > Anura > Bombinatoridae > Bombina > Bombina bombina. The sequence goes on along the minus strand of NC_069503.1, from coordinate 623,467,233 downwards.
CAATTGTTAGAGCGCCCCCTATTAGGATCTCCTGTGTGGGTTCTTTGTTTATAAAAATAACATGGTATTGCTATTAGTAAATGTATATTTTTCAAAACCTACAGTGAATTCTTCATAAACCTATGTTATGGGGTAAATTTACCATCCCTGCAGGTGTACAAGTTTGCAAGTAGTGAACCTGTCCGCCTGCAATCGCCACTTGCGTTTTTTCATCACACGGTGAAATTTATCATTACACAAGAGGATTCTTGTGCAATGTTACCCCCTACTCTGGCGCAACCAATTGTGCTAGAACAGGGTATGTCAATCACCCCAAAATGCGCAAGTGTTGGGGTGATTCATCTTACACTTGTAAGGTGGCAGAGAGGAAAAAAGATGCTTCTTAAAGGTACAGTCTAGTCAAAATTAAACTTTCATGATTCAGATAGGGCATGCAATTTTAAGCAACTTTCTAATTTACTCCTATTATCTTTGTTCTCTTTCTTTCTTTATTTGAAAAAGAAGGCATCTAAGCTATTTTATTGGTTCAGAACCATGGAAAGCACTTGTTTATTGGTGGGTGAATTTATCCACCAATCAGCACGAACAACCCAGGTTATTCACCAAAAATGGACTGGCATCTAAACTTACATTCTTGCATTTCAAATAAAGATACCAAAAGAATGAAGACAATTTGATAATAGGAGTAAATTAGAAAGTTGTTTAAAATTGCATGCTCTATCTGAATCACAAAAGAAAAAATTTGGGTTCAGTGTCCCTTTAAACAACTTTCCAATTCACATTTATCATCACATTTGCTTTGTTTTCCTGGTATTATTTGTTGAAAACTAAACCTAGGTAGGCTCATATACTAATTTCTAAGCCCTTGAAGGCCGCCTCTCATCTCAGGGCATTGTGACAGTTTTTACAGCTAGAGGGTGTTAGTTCATGTATGCCATATAGATAACATTGTGCTCATGCATGTGGTGTTACCTAGGACTCAGCACTGATTGGCTAAAATGCATGTCTGTCAAAAGAACTAAAATATGGGGGCAGTCTGCAGAGGCTTATATACAAGTTAATCACACAGGTAAAAAGTATATTAATATAACCGGTTTTGGTTATGCAAAACTGGGGAATGGGTAATAAAGGGATTATTTGTCTTTTTAAACAATAACAATTTTGGTATTGACTGTCCCTTTAAGTATATGGCATCAGGCTCGCTTTTGCAACCTCCTCCACATAGCGGGAAAAGCCACGTATGCAGCTTAAAGGGACACTAAACCCAACATTTTTCTTTCATGATTCAGATAGAGCATGCAATTTTAAGCAACCTTCTAATTTACTCCTATTATTAATTGTTCATCATTCTCTTGCTATCTTTATTTGAAAAGCAGGAATCTAAGCTAAGGAGCACCCTGGATAGCGTTTGCTGATTGGTGGCTACATTTAGCTACCTATCAGTAAGCACAACCAAGGTGCTGAAAGAAAAATGGTCCGGCTCCTAAGCTTTTCAAATAAAGATCGAACAAATAAAAATTTATATTAGGAGTAAATAAGAAAGTTGCTTAAAATTCAAGTCAAAAGAACGTTAATGGGACATTCAACACAAAAATTGTTATTATTTAAAAAGATAGATAACGCCTTTACTAACCATTTCCAGCTTTGCCCAACCAACATTGTTATATTAATATACTTTATAAGATTTAAACCTCTAAATTTCTGTCCATTTCTAAGCTACTAAAGACAGCCCCCTGATCAAATGCTTTTTTATTAGCTTTTCACAACAGGTGAGTGCTAGTTCATTTGAGCCATATAGATAACATTGTGCTCACGCCCGTGGTTTGTGCACAACACAGCACTAATTGGCTTAAATGCAAGTCAATAGATAAAAAATAAAAAGTCATGTGATCAGGGGGCTGTCAGAAGATGCTTAGATGCAAGGTAATCACATAGGTAAAAAGTTTATTAAAATTACCATGTTTTCTGTGCAAAACTGGGGAATGAGTAATAAAGGGATTATCTATCTTTTTAAACAATACATTGTTTGAGTTGACTGTCCCTTTAAGATATGACATTTTGAGAAGTCACCTTTACTTTAGTGAATTACACTAGCAGTAGACAGAGATTGCAACTTATTAACATAATGATAGGGCATATGCAAATATTGTTCAACTCAAAATTTATACACATTGGCATCTACTTATCAAGCCGTCAACCACAAATACGCTGGAATTCCGCAGTGTCATTCCGCCAGGCAAAGTCCGACACAGATCGATGCTTACGTCATTACAGATGTTCCGAATGCAAATTTATTAACCTCTAAACCTAAGTCTAACCCTAACCCTTTGTGTATGGGGGGGCAGATTAGGGGTTAATATGTATAATGTAGGTGGCGGCGGTGTAGGGGGAGCAGATTATTGGTTAATAAGTATAATGTAGGTGGCGGTGGGCTCCAGGAGCGGTGGTTTAGGGGTTAAACACTTTATTTAGTTGCGGCGGGGACGTGAGCGGCGGTTTAGGGGTTAATACATTTATTAGAGTTGCGGTGGGCTCCGGGAGCAGCGGTATAGGGGTAAAACAGTATAGTATAGTGTGGGTGTTTAGTGACAGGGTACCAGTAAAGCTGGGAAAAAGCCGAAGAGCAGCGAGATCGATGACTGTTAGTTAACAACATTCCGTTGCTCATCGCCCCGTACTTGGTGCGCAGCTTTTTGACAGCTTTTTTGGTAACTTTGGAGAACGTATTCAGGTCCGCGGCCGCGATGTTAGGCGATCTTAGGCGAGCGTATTGGTGCCGTTGAATGCAAGTAAGTTGACGGCTTGATAAGTAGATGCCATTGTATTGACTAGTTCATCAAATCTAATTCAGTATTGTCCCTGTACAAGAGATATTCATATATAACCCAGATTAAAGATCAAAATGAATTCTATAAATAGATAAAAGCTTTACTGCACTGCTTTACGTTACCTAAGAGGCATCATTTTTATAGTGAGTGCTGCATGGGCCTAATGAATATTTTATAGCTGCACTTTATGGTTCTTTATGCATTATACTTCCTTGCATCAGAGGTTTTTTACTGCTTTCAGATATATGCAAATAAGAAATAAATGAATTGTACTTTACAAAAAATTTGCTTAGTTCTGATGAACACCATGGGATTTAATCATTTATGTCTTCTGGAGCTTAAAATATCTATGTTACTAACTGTATTTCATATAAGTGACAGTTATTGCCGAATTCGGATCATTAACCTGCTAGCATCCTTGCTGCAAAACCTCCCTTAAATAGGAAAGTACATTAATATTTATTGTCACTTTTTAGCTGGTTTTAAAATCAATATACACTAATCAACTTACTGAAGATGAAAATGATTAGAAAGAAATGTGCAAAAATGTATAACTAACAAATCCAAATTTTGGTCGTTCAAATAAGTGCATATGTTAGGAGCCCTATTAAATAATTATAAACCACGTAGATCCATATGAAGCAGCAAAACGTATGTTTTATGAAAATATCGCAAAGAATAATCTACTATGGGTAAAATAAAACCATTCATATAAAAACTAGTGATACATCTGCAATTGTAGATATATTTTAATACATTGTGGGTTTCTCTGAATTGCTTCCAGTAATCATATAAATATTGTATAATCTTAATAATGTAAATAAAGGATAAGCTAAACTATAATAAACTTTAATAGGAGATCCACAAGCCAAATTAGTTTCCAATAAGAGGATTTTTTTATTCTTTTAAAGGGACATTGCACATTAAATTTTTCTTTGCATAAATGTTTTGAAGATGATCTATTTATATAGCCCATCTGGGGGTGTTTTTGTAAAAATGTAATGTTTTGATTACTTTTAAATAACATTGTGCTGATCTTCAGACTCCTAACCAAGCCCCAAAGTATTAGATGTATACTTATGTCTGCAGACTCTAGCCTTCTCTGTTTGTGTAAAGGGTCTTTTCATATGCAGTCAAGTGGGGAGGGAAGGGAGTGTCTGATGTTTCTGTTTTCTCAGCCCCTTTCACTGGATGTCCCAGCCTAACCTCATCAACAGTACTAAATAGAGTTTCTAAGTGTGTTTTTAAAAGGTTTTTACTGGATTTTAAAATCAGTACCTTATATAAAAATTGGAGTATACTGTCCCTTTAAGCTTTTTAAATCCCATTTTTTACCTCTCTTACATTCCTTGTAGGAAGAAGAAGAATGGAAGGAATTTAGAGACCAAGGGGCCAATTTATTAAGGCCCGTATTGCCCCTAATGAAGCTGTTTCCACACAAGCCTTCAGGCTCACGGGAATCTTAAGACCGCTGCTCCTTAACTTGTCCGACCACCTCTGAGGCTGCGGACAGCAATCCGCACGATTATATACGATTGGGTTGATTGACACCCTCAGGGGGCGGCATTGCACAAGCAGTTCACCAGAACTGCTTGTCAATGTTAAATGCTGACAGCGCATGCGTATGATAAATCTACCCCATAATCTTTAAAGTTGCTGATGCCCTTTATGAATGCATTCAGATGTTTAAAATATATATAAAATCTAAATTCTTTTCTTTTCTTTTTATTGACAATAAAAAAACAGTTTGATTGGCTGCCAAATCTATTGCATTTTTAGACGTGTTCTGAAATTTTGGGTTCTGTTAGCAATTTGATTTGAGAAATAAGAAGTGGAAGCCTTTCTTGGACCCCTACAAAGAAACACTTGACCGGTTGTGCATTCCTTAAAGGGACATTAAACTGCAGGGTACAAATACAATACCATGGTTACTACTCATCATGCTTTTCCTCATATGTCTGTAGCTCCACTATTATTTTCACCCCTTAAAAATGTCAGATAGTAAAGTTCCATATCTTTATACTGGGAACTGCCATCTTTGAGCCTAATTATTATCGCACCCTGTGGCAGGAGAGATGCACATTCACAGATCAGTGACATTGCTGTCTTTTTGACAAGCTATAGGTCCCGAATTATCAAGCTCCGAATGGAGCAGTTATGAAGCAGTGGCCTTAAGACCGCTGCTCCATAACTAGCTGATGCCTCTTAGGCTGCGGTCTGCAATCTGCCCGATCTCATACGATCGTGCTAATTGACAAGCCCTGCTAGCAGCCTATTGGCTGCGAATATGCAGGGGGCGGCATTGCATAAGCAGTTCTGGTGAACTGCTTGTGCAATGTTAAATGCAGACAGCGTATGCTGTCGGCATTCAGCAATGTCACGTATCATGTCGGACAGACATTGATAAATTGGCACCATATTGTGCACTGCAGTTTAGCGTGCACAATACATTGCACAAGCTGTATATATTTCCACTGAAAGAATTGCTCTGTATTATTCAATAGTATTGCTAAGGGATTTTTGATATTTTTTATGCAAAACTGTAAATCAGTTAAACCAAGCTTTCATTGATGCAATTGTTATATTGTTTTCATGGTAGATTAGTCATGGTTTATGTTTCTGGGTGACCATACCTTTTGTTAAATATGTGATCTCTGTAAATCAATTATAAAAGTATTACTCTAGGCTTGTATTTACATTTATATATATTCAATTGATGTAATTAATATTTGTTAGCAGACTTTAATGGACATGTGGAAAGGGCGTGCTTCACAAAACCAATCACAAGTAAGACATTGATTTCAATTTTGTTGAAGTGTGTATCTGTGCAGGCTATGACTATGGCTATTTGCCGAAATGCGTAAGCCCCATCCAGAGCTACGTTCTACTATCCTTTCAACTGTGCTGTGACTCGCGTGTTGTTTTAACTTCATAAATTTAATAAAGCAATATTAAGATTTTATATTGAAGATTTTTATATTGAAAAACCGGTACTCTCTTCTGTTTAAAAAAACTGTAAATCTCCCTCTTTTTGTGTGTGAAAAAAATCTCATATAAAAACTTGAATAAGAAATGTTGTGATATCAAATCATTTAAATTGGTATACATTCAAATATAAAAGCACTTTACCATTTATGTCCACTTTCTGACATTTTCCCAGTATTTCTAATTGTGCAAAACTAATTGAACAGAATATGGTTTCACATTTTCTCAGAAAAAAATCCAGGTTGAATATAAAGGAGAACTCTGCAAAGTCCAGCTAGTTCATTTAGATTTGTTTCTACTAGAATAGATATTCTTCTTTATTGTTTCCATAATTAATTAGTCATTTGTATCACATAATAAAACAAAAACAAACCAGTGGTCCATTTTGTAACATGGGGTTGACAGAAGACTTCTGCACAGTTTTAGTGGTTTCTGATATATACTCCGACAGACTGATCACCAGTGCTACATTTGTTGTCTCATATGGAAGTGTATGATTAAAGAATACCTACCTGAAATGTCTATAATCAGAGAATTCCATATTGATACTACAAAGGCTGAACATTTAATTAAAATTATGTATCAACGTCAGAAACAAAGAGGGAAATGTGCTCATACTGTGATTGGCTGATGGAATAGCTTGCTTGATCTCTAATCAGTTGATGTCTTTATCAATTCAGGGTGAAAGTCCTCTGATGCCCAATATATCCCATTCAATGAAAATACTTCTGAAAGAGGAAATAGGCCATTTCTCAAAACACAAACAGACAATGATGTTTGTAGAGTTTCTAACCTCTGTCACTAGTGTCAAAGCCCTAGATCTGTTTTCTCCAAGCACTCTCAGTGTTCCTTGTTGTTTGTCTAAGTAGTGTAAGAGATGTATTGCAACTAGCTGCATTATCATGACTAGTGACTGTCAGGGTTTTTCCCTGTTGTGTTTGCCATGTGCTGCTGGCAGCCATTTTACTCACCTCTCTTCCTGACTTGGTGCATTGTGGGGGATGCTGCTCACTTCCTGCACTTCCTTTTATGGCCAGACTGTTGTGCATCATCCATGTGAGACAGGATGCAGTCTCAGAATTGTGGTCATCATTTATTATTTAAAGGGCCTCTGTTCAGTATGCTTTGCCTTTGCGTTGTCTGAGACCTGTTTGTGAGAGTTCCTGTGTATTACCTGGCTGCCTGACGTCCTTCCTAATTCCTGATCCCTGGCTTGTTCCTGACTCTGCTGTTCTCCTTGTTCCTGATTCCGGCTCGTCTGACTATTCGCTTTGGCTCCTGACTCAGCTCGTCTGACTACCAGCTCTGGTTTTGACTCTTGGCTTGTTATTTGACTTGTGGACATTTTATAATTTTTTGCTATTAATAAAGGTGTAATTATTTTTGCACTTCTCATCTCAGTCTGATTCCTGGCACCCTGACATTACACAAAGGCCATGAATCCTGATGCTGCTAATTATCCACCTTTACCTGCCATCATTTCCAGGATGGATGTACAGGATCACCGCTTGGATCAATTTGCACTAGCCCTGCAAACCCTGCTGACTCGCACTGCACATTTGGACCAAAGTGTCCCGCATGTTATGGCTGCTCCTGTTTCCGCTGCTGCACCTTTGCCTACCAGGAGCATGTCCGGTTCTGCACCTCTACCTCAGCGATATGGAGGCGATCCTATTCAGTGCAGAGGGTTTTTGAACCAGGTGGGCATTTACTTTGAGATGTTACCTCAGGCGTTTCCCTCTGACAGAGCTAAGGTGGGATTTCTCATCTCGTTACTCTCTGACACAGCTCTTGCCTGGGCTAATCCCTTGTGGGAGACTAATAAACCTGTGATTTCAAATTACCCTGAATTTGTGGCCTTCTTTCGAAGGGTATTTGATGTTCCGACTCGCTCCTCCTCTGCTGCTAAACGACTCATGTCCATTCAGCAAGGTACAAGATCTGTTGCTCAGTATGCTATTGAGTTCCATACACTTGCCGCAGAGGTAGGTTGGAACAATGAAGCCCTTGTTGCCGCCTTCTTTCATGGGCTCTCTGATGCGATTAAAGACGAAGTTGCTGCAAGAGATTTAACAGAGGATCTCGAGGCATTGGTGTCTTTTTTGATCCTTATTGACATCAGACTCAGAGAGAGGCCCTCTTTCAAGGAGCGCTTGCGGAAGCCTCCTGTTCCATTGTCTCCTACGTGTTCATTCCCACCCATGCCTCCCTCTCCTCCCATGCCTCCTGGTCCCGAGTCACCAGGTACTGCTGAGCTGATGCAGTTGGGATTCACGCGTCTCTCCGCAGTGGAGAGGGCCTTTAGGAGGAGGGAGGGGCTCTGCCTCTATTGTGGGTTACAGGGCCACCTTTTGAAGTCTTGTTCTACACGGCCGGGAAACGCTCACACCTAAGGTCCTGTCGGGGGCAGACCTTGGGTGGTTTATCCTTGTTCCCGGAACCGCTTAAGGAGAAACCTTTGGTCACGGTTGTCCTTTCCTAGGTGGACTCCTCCATAGTCACTCAGGCTCTTGTTGACTCCGTTGCTGCTGGCTATTTCATTGACAGTCCTTTTGTATCAAAGCACTCCATTCCTGTATTGCCTCGGTCTGTTCCGCTTGCTATTGAGTCCATTGATGGCAGTCCCCTTCAGCCCGCACTCGTTACTCACGATACTGCTCCGTTGTCCATGGCTGTTGGGGCTCTCCATTTTGAAACCCTCCAGTTCCAGGTGATAAACTCTCCGCATTTTCAAGTTGTTCTGGGTTATCCCTGGCTCCAAAAGCACAATCCCAGTCTCGACTGGCGCAGGTCAGAAATTTTGTCGTGGTCCCCGCAATGTATTTCCACTTGTCTTTGGAAACCAGTTAAAGACGTGTTTGACAAGGTGCGTGCCGGTACGTTGCCTCCTCACTGGTCTTATGATTGTGCCATAGACCTGCAACCCGGAGCCATTCCTCCTAGGGGCTGGGTGTGGTATGGAGGAGTATGTTGCTGATGCTCTGTCGCGGGGGATCATCCGCAAATCCTGCTCTCCTGCAAGGGCTGGCTTCTTCTTTGTGAAGAAAAAGGGGTCTTAATCGTCTTACCATTAAGAATGCTAACCCTATTCTACTCATTACGGAACTCTTTGACCGCCTCAAGGGAGCTACAGTCTTTACTAAACTTGATTTGAGAGGAGCATACAATCTCGTTAGGATTAAGGAGGGTCACGAATGGAAAACAGCATTTAACACCAGGAGCGGGCATTATGAGTATCTTGTAATGCCCTTTGGCCTATGTAATGCTCCTGCTGATTTTCAGGAATGTATTAATGATGTCCTACGAGATATGTTTCAACAGTGTGTTGTGGTGTACTTAGACGACATCCTCATACACTCAACCACACTTGAGGCTCATCGTTCTGATGTTACACGGATTCTTCAGAGACTACGTGAGAACGGCCTGTTTTGTAAACTTGAGAAATGTGAGTTCCATTAGACTCAAGTAACCTTCCTAGGTTATGTTATCTCCGTTGCAGGGTTCTCCATGGATCCTGACAAGTTATCTGCAGTTCTGCAATGGCCTCGACCAGGTGGTCTTCGGTCTATTCAACGTTTTTTGGGGTTTGCCAATTACTATAGAAAGTTTATTAAAAACTTTTCTTCCTTGGTCAAACCTATCACAGACATGACCCGTAAAGAGAATGATCCACTCCATTGGTCACCTACTGCCATTGAGGCCTTTGATAGTCTTAAGACTGCCTTTGCTGCCGCTCCAGTTCTGGCTCATCCTAACCCTGTCCTGCCTTTTGTTCTTGAGGTCGATGCGTCTGAGACTGGAGTAGGTGCCCTCTTGTCTCAACGTCCTACGCCTGATGGTTCCTTGCATCCGTGTGGTTTCTTCTTTAAGAAATTGTCTCCAGCGGAGTGCAATTATGAAATTGGCGACAGGGAATTACTGGTCATAATTTTGGCATTCAAGGAATGGAGGCATCTTCTCGAGGGTACTAGCGTGCCAGTGCTCTTTCTTACTGACCACAAGAATTTAACTTATCTATCTGAAGCAAAACGTTTGTCGCCCCGACAGGCCAGATGGGTGCTATTTTTGTCTCGATTTAATTATGTGGTCTCCTACCTGTCTGGTAGTAAGAATGTTAGGGCTGATGCCCTCTCTCAACAATTTTCACCTCTGTCCAAGGAGGAGTCTGTACCTACTCCTGTTATATCTCCTGACCATATTTTTGCTACCATACGTACTAATTTGACTTCTCCCTTGGGGGAGGAGATCCTGGCTGCACAAACCAATGCACCGTCTGAGAAACCTAGTGGTAAGTGTTTGTTCCTGAGAATCTTCGAACTAAACTTTTGCACACTTACCACTATCCTAAAGCCGCAGGTCACCCAGGCAAGAACCAAATGAATTGGTCTGTCACCCGACAATTCTGGTGGCCAGGTCTTCGTTCTGATGTTGCTGCGTATGTTGCCTCCTGCTCAGTTTGTGCACAGAATAAGACTCCTCGACGTCTTCCTGTGGGTCTTCTTCAACCTATTGCTAATGGTGAGCATCCTTGGACACATCTTTCCATGGACTTCATTGTCGAGCTCCCTGTTTCCAATGGCAATACTGTTATCCTTATGGTGGTTGACCGTTTTTCTAAAATGTCACATTGCATTCCCTTGATGAAGCTGCCTACCACTCAGGAGCTTGCTTCAATTTTTGCCCGGGAGGTCTTCCATTTACATGGGTTACCCAAGGAGATAGTGTCGGACCGGGGTAGCCAGTTTGTCTCCAGATTTTGGTGTTCCTTTTGTGCTCAAATGGGGATCCAGCTTTCCTTCTCCTCAGCATATCACCCTCAATCCAATGGGGCTGCAGAACGGTCTAATCAAGCTCTGGAACAGTTCCTCCGTTGCTATGTCTCAGATCACCACAATAATTGGTCTGAACTGTTACCTTGGGCAGAGTTTGCTCATAATAGTGCTATTAATGCTTCCTCCAAGTTAGCCCCGTTCATGGCGAATTATGGGTTTCAACCATCCTTGTTGCCCGATTCATTCATGTCTCAGGGTATTCTGGCTTTGGAGGAGCATCTCCAGCAACTCTGTTCCACGTGGGTGCAGATTCAGGATTTCCTTCATCGTTCTATGCAGCGCCAAAAGTTCCAGGCTGATCGTAGGCGTTTGCCCGAACCTTTCTACAAGGTTGGTGAGAGAGTTTGGCTGTCCTCCCGCAATTTGAACCTTTGTGTGCCTTCCAATAAATTGGCTCCCCGTTTTGTTGGTCCTTTTTGAATACTTTGACGTGTTAATCCTGTGGCCTACGCTCTTGACCTTCCTGCTATGCGCATCTCCAATGTTTTTCATGTCTCCCTCTTGAAACCATTGGTTTGTAATCGGTTTACCACTGTGTTGCCTTGTCCCCGTCCTATCTTTGTTGACAACCATGAAGAGTATGAGGTCAGCAGCATTTTTGACTCTCGTATGTCCAGGGGCCGAGTACAGTATTTGGTTCACTGGAGGGGCTATGGTCCGGAGGAGCGTTCTTGGGTTCCCTCCTCTGATGTTCATGCTCCCGCCCTCCTCTGTGCCTTCCATGCCCGTTTCCCCAATAAGCCTTTTGTCCTCCCGCGGGGAGGGGTCGTTGAGGGGAGGGTACTGTCAGGGTTTTTCCCTGTTGTGTTTGCCATGTGCTGCTGGCAGCCATTTTACTCACCTCTCTTCCTGACTTGGTGCATTGTGGGGGATGCTGCTCACTTCCTGCACTTCCTTTTATGGCCAGACTGTTGTGCATCCTCCATGTGAGACAGGATGCAGTCTCAGAATTGTGATGTCATCATTTATTATTTAAAGGGCCTCTGTTCAGTATGCTTTGCCTTTGCGTTGTCTGAGACCTGTTTGTGAGAGTTCCTGTGTATTACCTGGCTGCCTGACGTCCTTCCTGGTTCCTGATCCCTGACTTGTTCCTGACTCTGCTGTTCTCCTTGTTCCTGATTCTGGCTCATCTGACTATTCGCTTTGGCTCCTGACTCGGCTCGTCTGACTACCAGCTCTGGTTTTGACTCCTGGCTTGTTATTTGACTTGTGGACATTTTATAATTTTTTGCTATTAATAAAGGTGTGATTATTTTTGCACTTCTCGTCTCAGTCTGATTCCTGGCACCCTGACAGTGACCACCCAGCTCCTGCTGGCTGACAAAGCAACTGTATGCAACTCAATCACGCTCTTGGGATGGAGATGCAATTGTGAATATGTTAGCAGTACTAGGAATGAAAACCCTATGTGACTCCAAATAAAAATACATTGTCATCATTTAGAAATATCCATCTCAGTTTTGCCATGGTTAATACATACTAAGCTACACTCATTAAATCTAGCCTTATTTAAAAAAAAAAAAACACACAACCATTATGAATTCCATGGGTGTTTTCAGGGAAGGTTCTAGATCATTACATTTTAGTGTGCAAACAGTGGTCAAGGGTTCAAGGGGTACTGGTGGGGTACCCTATCTTGTCTTACCTATTTATACTATTATTTTTATATAAATTCCCCTCTTCCTCCTAAGGCCCCCATGTACGAAGCAGCGAGCGGACCAGCTTCCCAGGTTGAGAAGTTGTCCACTCGCCTTCACTACATACGGGCAGCAGATGAATAGGAACCGCTGCCGGTATGTATCATTACACGATCAAGTGAGCATGTAAAGCCCTCCCCTTCTCTCTATATATACACATATACATATGCATTTATTTGTATACACATGTATACATGTATGTATGTGTGCACTTACATATGTACACATATAAACATTATACACATATATATATATATTTATACATATACACACACATATATACATATATATACATATACATACACATGCATACACACATACAAATATATATAGATATATATCCACCTTTGATCCCTTTCCAGTCAAATATCTTGGCATATGCCATATCACTTTTAAACCCTTTTTATATGTTTATACTATATTTTAATAATAAACTTATATTTTATAGTTAATATGTAAACATTGGGACAGAAAGTCTGGTTTGGTGATAGAGGGAGTATATATTAGACCAAGTTTAATACATTTTACTTTACTATTTTGCTAAGAAACCCAAGGGAAGTGATTAGTGTTTTTTAGTTGTGAATACCTAACAGCTGTTAAAGACAATTAAACACAGGTGTGGCTCATGATTACTACTCCTAGGGTTTAAAAGGGAAGCATTTCTCTAGTTAAGTAGATTACAGCCAGGTAGGAGGCCTGCTGTGTTGTGTTCTGAAAAATATGTACTAAACATTTTGCTGGATTTCTGTTTGCTGTTACATTCTGTAAAGGACATTTGTGTTGCTGCAGACAATGCAGACAGAGATTTGCTGTTTTACAGAGACTGAATCTGTTACTTTTGCCTTACCTGTGCACAAACTGTATGCTGCTGTTAAAGTCACTTTGGTGTTTTGGAAGATAATAAAGTTTTGAAAACATTAACTGGATTGTCCTCTATCACATTTAAACCCTAGAAGACAGGGGTTGCCAAAGATTCTTGTTACATATGGTGGAGAATACGGGCAGCCACATTTTATGTCTGTGGGTTTTATAATTTGCAAGCAACATGGAGGAAGTTATTAAAGCACTGATTCAGTCTACCGCTGTGCAACAGGAGGCCAATAGAAAAGCTGCTGAAAACAATGCAGCTCTGCAGCAGTTGGTGTTGGCACAGATGGAGAACTCTATAATTATGGCAAAAACACAGAAAGAGAGTACTGAGGTGCTGGTGCAACAGATGGTCACATTTCAAACAGAAACATTCAAGAAGGTTTGTGAGGAACAGCAGAACGCCACATTCACCTTGCGGCAAAAGATTCAAGCTATGTCTGAGAGACTGAACTCTGATCCTGCTGGTGGCTGTCAAGGCTCTAAAGTTATACAAGCTAGTCACTATATTCAAAAGATGTCTGCAGCGGACGATGTTGAGGCGTACCTTCCTGCCTTTGAGAAAACAGCGAAAAGAGAAGGATGGCCAGCAGATGAAAGGGCGAACATACTTACACCTTTTTTAAAGTGGAGAACCACAAAAGGTCTACTTTGACCTTGAACCGGAGCAAGCCAGTGACTATGACAAGCTGAAGGCTGAGATCCTGGCACGCCTAGGAGTGACCTCTGCAGTGCATGCTCAATAATTCCACTCTTGGAGATATGCATCTGATAAAGCTGCAAGATCACAGATGTTTGACCTCATTCACCTTGCCAGGAAATAGCTGCAACCAGAGGTTAACTCACTAATAAGATTGTGGAGTTATTGGTGAGGGATCGCTTTGAATGAGGATTACCTGCCAGGGTGACCCTCAAACTGCAGACCAACATACAGATCATGCTCCTCTCAAATGGATGAGTCAGAATAAGGAGAGGAATGCAAGAGAGACTAGATGGTTTCTTAGTCTGCAGCCTTTTCATTTCATTGTTGAGCATAGAGCAGGTCTTTTACAGGGCAATGCTGATGGTCTTTCAAGGGTCAACTCTTTAATGTCTATGGTCGCCTCCACCAAGTGTGAGCTGGGGGGGAGAAAGTGTGACAGAAAGTCTGGTTTGGTGATAGAGGGAGTATATATTAGACCAAGTTTAATACATTTCACTTTACCATTTTGCTAAGAAACCCGAGGGAAGTGATTAATGTTTTTTAGTTGTGAATACCTTACAGCTGTTAAAGATAATTAAACTCAGGTGTGGCTCATGATTACTGCTCCTAGGGTTTAAAAGGGAAGCATTTCTCTAGCTAAGTAGATTACAGCCAGGCAGGAGGCCTGATGTGTTGTGTTGTGAAAAATATTATGTACTAAATGTTTTGCTGGATTTTTGTTTGCTGTTACATGCTGTAAAGGACATTTGTGTTGCTGCAGACAATGAAGACAGAGATTTGCTGTTTTGGAAGCTTGTGCATAGACTGAATCTGTTCCTTTTGCCTTACCTGTGACCAAACTGTATGCTGCTGTTAAAGTCACCTTGGTGTTTTGGAAGAAAATAAAGTTTTGACAACTTTAACTGGATTGTCCTCTATTGCATTTAAACCCTAGAAGACAGTGGTTGCCAAAGATTTTTGTTACAACATTTATAAGTGTAATACTTCATTTGATATGTTTTATATGTGTTTTGTTATACTTGTAATCTAGCCATAACACTCAGGTCTCAAGTCACGATCACTTTGTTTTGTGCTGTGCTCGAATGCAACCCATAACTATCAACTTGTAATATGAGCGATGTTTAGCTAAGCCACAATATCCATTGAAAGTAGAAGGCATTCTAATGGGATTTTAGCTAGCAATTTTAATATTGCGCCCTTTAATTATGTGTTTATTCCATTCGTAGGTGTTAAACACACATGCCTAGATTACAAGTTTTGCACTATAGAGGGAGCAATATGAACGCAACAAAAGTTGCGTTATTTCACCCTCCATAGCGCTGCCATTACAAGTTTGCGTGTGATATGGTGGCGATAAGCTCCATACCACCCAAAATCCAAGGGCTGAGAATACGTGCTCATGCACGCTTTCCCCATAGACATCAATGGGGAGAGAGTGTTAGAAAAAAAACTAACACTTGAAGCGGAATGGCGATCGCCGTAACGCAACCCCATTGATGTCTATTGGGAAAAAAAAACGTTACGTTTAAACCTAACACCCTGACATAAACCCCTAGTCTAAATGCCCCTAATATGCCACCCCCGACATCGCCGACACCTAAATAAAGTTATTAACCCCTAATCAGCCGCTCCCGACATCGCCGCCACTAATAAAAGTTATTAACCCCTATTCCCTCACATCCCAACATCGCCGACACTATAATAAAGATATGAACCCCTATTCCGCCGCTCCCCGACATCACCGCCACAAAATAAACCTATTAACTCCTAAATCGCCAGCCCCCCACATCGCAAAAAAATAAATTAAACTATTAACTCCTAAACCTAACAACCCCCTAACTTTAAATTAAAATTACAATATCCCTATCGTAAAAAAAAACAACCTACTTTATTTTTATAGGGCTATTAGATTAGGTGTAATTGTTTTTATTTTGGATAATTTCGTTTGTTATTTTTCGTAATTTAGTGTTTGTTATTTTTTTGTAATTTAGTATCTTTAAATTTTTGTAATTTCAGACTTACATCTGTTTAGTAGTGTTAGTTTTTTTTAATGTTTAATTTAGTTTATTTAAATGGGAATTATTTTAATTTTAGTATAATAGTTATGTTAGGTTAATTGTTAGTTTAAACGTAGGCCTTTTTAATTTCACAGGTAAGTTTTTATTTATTTTAAGATAGGGATATTGTAATTTTAATTTAAAGTTATGGGGTTGTTAGGTTTGGGGGTTAATAGTTTAATTTATTTTTTGCGATGTGGGGGCTGGCGGTTTAGGGGTTAATAGGTTTATTTAGTGGTGGTGATGTGGGAGGCCAGAGGTTTAGGGGTTAATAACTTTATTTAGTGGCAAGCATGTCGGATCGACGGAATAAGGGTTAATAGCTTTATTATAGTGTCGGCGATGTTGAGGTGCCGGGGAATAGGGGTTAATAACTTTATTATAGTGGCTGAGATGTCGGGGAGCGGCAGAATAGGGGTTAATAAATGTTATTAGTGGTGGCGATGTCGGGAGTGGCATATTATGGGTTAATACGTTTTAAATAGTGTTTGCGATGCGGGAGGGTGGCGGAATAGGGGCTAATATGTAGTTTATGGGTGTTAGTGTACTTTGTAATAGTTTAGTTATGAGTTTTGTGAAACATTTTTGTTGCGCAAAACTCATAACTACTGCTCTCAGATAGCGGAACAAATCGTGTCGGTATAGGCTGGAATGCAAACATTTTAGCCTCACCGCACAACTTGTAATACCGGCGCTAGGGAAATCCCACGCAAAAACGTAATTTTTTTAATGTGGGATTGACGTTGCGTTACAGGCTAAAATGCTTGTGTTACAGCTTTACCGACAAGACTCGTAATTGCTGCGTTACTGTTTTTACGCCGAACTGGCCATTTTGTTCAGTGTTAAAACCATAACGCACAACTCGCAATAGTGCAATAATAACATGGTCTTACATATTAGAGCATTTTCTTTTTGAACTTTTATATCCATTTAGGGGGTTAAACAGCTACTAAGCGCAAGATTTGCTAAGAGGCGAATGCCCCCATCGGTTGCAGGCTCACTGATTTGAGCCTGCAAACGCTGCTTCATAAACCCTCTCCGCCAAACTGGAGTTAGCAGATTAAAATCACCCCGGATTAATTTGCCCGGATTGACTGACAATCCCTACGCTCATGCATTTGGTTGCGTGAGGGTAGGGAGGTGATATTGCACAAGTGTTCACTTGTGCAATGATAAATATGGGAAACACATTTGCCCCACAATTTGCGATAAGATGTGGACAGGTTCACAGCACGTGAATCCTGCCCGCTCGCAAATTGATAAATCTTGCCTAAGTACACAACTTACAGAAAGTGCAGTTTCTCATGTGGGCCGGATTTATAATAAGGCAGAGTATGCATGTGCCTACAGGTGCACTTCATAGGGGAGCGCCTGTCTCTGCTTATTTAAATACTAGCCATTGGGAGAGCTTAACTAAAATAGTACAGGTGAGGTCACAGCACAGCGGGGAGTGTGGGCGGTGGGGGTGCTTCAGGTTTTGATGCCTACAGGCACCTGGGCTGTGAATCTGCCTCTGTTCTCATGTGAGAGCCAGATGACTAATTAATTTTTTGCCAACATTAAAGGGACATTAAACATTAAATACATTTCATGTATCTTCCTCGAATAACTAATGCTGCCATTTTTGGAACCTAGGTTACAATGCAGGTATCTGAAAGAGATGCTGCACATCTGCAAACAGGTCAGCATTGGAGAGCAGTGAAATTTAGATTTCAAAATGGTGGTTCCCATGATTAGAGAGGGAGGCGGGGCATAAAATTAACACCATGCTTAAAAATGTATTTAGGGCTAGATTACAAGGGCCGCGGTAAACTTTTTTTTTTCTTTTAGCAAAAACATTGCTAGCGTTAAGCTTTTTGTGCTTGTCGGGTTCCGCTGGTATTACAAATTGAAAAAAAAAACGTTTTGTGTGCTATCGTTAACCTGAAATGCGCAAAAATCAATGGGGAAAAATCTAATACCCTACTTGAGCAAATGACTTTGAATAAGCCCCTAGCCTAATAACTGCCAGCCCCCCCCCCCACATTGCAAAGTACATAAATAAAGTATTAACCCCTAAACTGCCATCCACCACATCTCAAAGTACCTAAATCAACTATTAACCCCTAAACCTCCATCCCCCCACAATGCAAAGTTATAAACTGACATCTAAACCCCCTAACCTAACACCCCCTAACTTAACCCAAATTAAAATACCCCTAAATTAACTAAACAAAAAAAAACTTACCTTACTTAACATAGGGCGCGATTACATATGCAGCGTCGCACGATTACATATGCGGCGGCACCTGCAAAAGCTGGCAACTCTGTTTTTAGACAGATATTGCTTTCACATATACGATGCCGCATATACACCCTGTTCCAAATTATTATGCAAATTCTATTTCAGTGTCACAAAGATTAAATTTTTTTTTTTTTAGTTTAACTCATGGATGGCATTGTGTCTCAGGGCTCTTTTGATCACTGAAAACAATCTCGGACACCTGTGATAATTAGATTGCCAGGTGAGCCCAATTAAAGGAAAAACTACTAAAGGAGGGTGTTCCACATTATTAAGCAGAGCACCATTTTCAAGCAATATGGGGAAGAAAAAGGATCTCTCTGCTGCCGAAAAGTGTGAAATAGTTCAATGCCTTGGACGAGGTATGAAAACATTAGATATTTCATGAAAACTTAAGCGTGATCATTGCACTATTAAGAGATTTGTGGCTGATTCAGAGCACAGACGGGTTCGTGCAGATAAAGGCACATTGAGGAAGATTTCTGCCAGATCCATGCATCGGATCAAGAGAGCAGCTGCTAAAATACCATTACATAGCAGCAAACAGATATTTGAAGCTGCTGGTGCCTCTGGAGTCCAACGGACATCAAGGTGTAGAGTCCTCTAGAGCAGTGCTTTCCAAACTGTGTGTCGGGACACACTAGTGTGTCGGCAGCAGTGTGTAGGTGTGTCCCTGCTTCAGCACAAATTTTTTTAAATTTCATTTTTTTCAACAATTTTTTGGGGTTTCTGACTTTCCGTCTGCCTGCTACGCATATCTCGTGGTTGACACGTGATTGATACCTTATGGGTCACAGATTATCTTAACCTATTGGCGCAGCTCAGTGGGAACTGAAACTATTCCCATTGGCGTAACATTGGCTCCTGACTGCACATGTAGTCTCCTCAATCGGCTCGTGACTGCACGTGTAGTTAGTGAGTGGGACAGCAGTGTGTTTGCAGCGCGGGCAGTAGTCAGTCGGACTCGCAGAGCTCTGAGGGCAGCAGCTTAAACGCTGGGCTAAAGTCAGAAGACAAAGTGGGAGGTTTTTTTTCAGCTAGCTCCCAGTAGTGCATTGCTGCTCCTGCTCTTGATATATGGATAGGAAGGGGAAGCTTAAAAATGCTTGATGATGAAATGTGAGTGTCTTAATCTTATATTCCACCAAATATTTAGAAATTGTGTTCATCCCATCAACCTCATACATCTCAAAATAGTAAGTAGCTATTGGTGTTATTAAACATTTTTTTAATTCTTGCACATACTTACATACTGTTACTTGTAAATACATTTCATTATTATATCATTTATGTATGTGTCTGTATCTCTTAAAACAAGTTAGTTTAACCTCCTGTTTGCTAGTACAACTGAATTACTGTGTCGCGAAATGATGTAGGTCTAAAAAGTGTGTCACCAACATGAAAAGTTTGGAAAGCTCTGCTCTAGAGTCTTGCAACTGTGCATAAACCTTCCATTCGGCCACCACTAACCAATGCTCACAAGCAGAAACGGCTGCATTGGGCAGAAAAATACATGAAGACTAACTAACAGTCCTGTTCACTGATGAGTGCCGTGCAACCCTGGATGGTCCAGATGGATGGAGTAGTGGATGGTTGGTAGACAGCCACCCTATTCCAACTAGGCTGCGACGTCAGCAAGGCGGTGGTGGAGTCATGTTTTGGGCCGGAATCATGGGAAGAGAGCTGGTCGGCCCCTTTAGGGTTCTCGAAGGTGTAAAGATGACCTCTGCAAAGTATGTGGAGTTCCTGACTGACCACTTCCTTCCCTGGTACAGAAGGAAGAACTATGCTTTCCGTAATAAAATCATCTTCATGCATGACAATGCACCATCTCATGCTGCAAAGAATACCTCTGCATCAATGGCTGCTATGGGGATTAAAGGAGAGAAAGTCATGGTGTGGCCTCCATCCTCCCCTGACCTCAATCCTATTGAGAATCTTTGGAGCATCCTCAAGCATAAGATCTATGAGGGTGGGAGGCAGTTTACATCCAAACAGCAGCTCTTGGAGGCTATTTTCTGACATCTTGCAAACAAATTCAAGCTGAAACTGTCCAAAAACTCACAAGTTCAATGGATGCAAGACTTGTGAAGCTGCTATCAAATAAGGGGTCCTATGTTAAAATGTAACGTGACCTGTTAAAATGTTTAAAAAGTTAAAATGTTGTTCAAAGTTTGATTGAAATAGCTTTTGATTTCAGTAAATATGCTGCAAACACAACAAATGACAATTTTCAGTTCTTTACAACCTATAAAGTGTTTTGAAACTTACTGTGCGTAATAATTTGGAACAGTGCATTGTTATTTATTTTGAAAAAAAAAATAGTTATCATTAGGAGGTTTGTTCAATAAAATTTGAATTGTACTCTTAATAGTTGATAACATGAGAATTATGCTTACTGTTGTTTACATCAATTATTTAGGTAAATGAGAAAGATATCATTGGCATAATAATTTGGAACAGGGTGTAAATGCGGCGCGTATATTTCACCCGTCGCCCGCTAATTTTACTCCCATAAGATAACATAGAACCGCGTCGCAAGTCTGTATCACATATTCAGTGCAAGGACTTATGCTGCTAAAATGGAGACATTTTACTCAAATTAAAATACCCCTAAATTAACTAAAAAAAAAAAACAACTTACCTGTAAAATAAAAAAAAAAACATAGGGCGCGATTACATATGCGGCGTCGCACGATTACATATGCGGCAGCACCTGCAAAAGCTGGCAACACTGTTTTTAGACAGATATTGCTTTCACATATACGGTGCTGCATATAAATGCGGCGTGTATATTTCACCCGTCACCCGCTAAATTTTACTCCCATAAGATAACATAGAACCGCGTCGCAAGTCTGTATTACATATTCAGCGCAAGGACTTATGCGCCTAAAATGGAGAAATTTTACTCCATTTTCACCTCACCACACATAAACTGCCAACCCCCCACAACACAAATAACTAATTAAATTACTAAGCCCCCTAACCTTAACCCCTTTAATTACCTAAAATTAAAAAATACTAAATTACAATTAAAATAAAAAACATTACTTAAAAATAAAAAAAATAAGTTTAAATTAATCTAAAATTACAAAAATAAAAAAGTCTAACATTACAGAAAATAATAAACCAAATTATATAAAAAAAAAAAATGTAATATAATCCCTATGAAAATAAAAAAGCCCCCCTAAAATAAAAACACCCCCTAATCTAAACTACCAATAGCCCTTAAAAGGGCCTTTTGTAGGACAATGCCCTAAGTTAACCAACTCTTTTACATTTAAAAAAAACTAAGTCCCACCTAACAGTAAAAACCCCCACCCACCAAAATAAAAAAACTAACGCTATAAAATCCTTAACTACCAATTTCCCCTAAAGGGGCATTTGTATGGGCATTGCCCTTAAAAGGGCATTCAGCTCTTTTACAGTGCCCATTAAAAGCCCTAATCTAAAAAGTCCGGCGAGAAGGTCTTCTTCCAGGTGGCAGTGAAGTCTTCTTGGAGGCGGCAACATCCTCTTCCAGCACGGCGACCTCTTCCATCTTCATCCAGAACCAAGCCGGCGTGGAGCGGAGGTGACCGCGGAGCCATCGAGAGTGAAGATCCTCTTTGTACAATCACCAATGCACACTGAGGATTGAATTCAAGGTACCAGTTAGGACTTTTAATGGGCACTGTAAAAGAGCTGAATGTCCTTTTTAGGGCAGTAAAAGAGCTGAATGCCCTTTAAGGGCAATGCGCATACAAATGGGTATTAGGTAGATTTGCGATTTTGGGGTTAGTGGATTTAGGGGTTAATACTTTTCTTAGGTATATTGCGATGTGGGTGAATGGCGGATTAGGGGTAAATAAATGTATTAGATTTGCGATGTGGGTGAATGGTGGATTAGGGGTTAATAGTTTAATTAGGCATATTGCGTTGTAGGGGGTTGGCGGTTTAGGGGTTAATACTTTTATTATTAGTTGCAATGTGGGGGATTGCGGATATAAGGGTTTTGATGTGTCGGGTTTATTTTTTAGAGGTGGGTTAGACTTTTACGGGATATTTAACTTTTTTGTGTTTTTTTTTTAATGCGCCGGCAGTTTCTAAAGTGTTTACACGCATTTCTGGACATCTCTAGTTTATTCGACTTACAGCAGTTTTTACAGCAGTTTATGAACTGCCGGCAGGGGTTTATGTAATTCCCCGATGTGCAAGGTGAAATTACAGGTGACCCGGGTTTCAGCAGTTGCGCTGAAGCCTGCGCCACATATGTAATCTCGCCCCTAATCTTACCTTTAAAAATAAAAACCTAACATTAAACAAAAAAAACTAACATTACCAAAAATAAAATAATCTAATCCTATTCTAATACCCCTCAAAAAACAACAACCCCAAAATAAAAAAAAAACTATTTTAAAAATAAACTACCAATAGCCCTTAAAAGGGCCCCTTGTAGGGCATTGCCCTGAAGTGATCAGCTCTTTTTGTGCAAAAAAACCCCAATAAGCCCTGTAACATTACAACCCTCCCAACCCCCCAAAATAAAAAAAATCAAACTTAAAAAACCTAAAGGGAAATTGGATGGGCATTGCCCTTAAAAGGTCATTCAGCTCTTTTGCTGCCAAAAATAAAATAAAATGTGTTTTTTTGCACAAAAAGAACTGATCGCTTTAGGGCAATGTCATACAAAAGGCCCTATCAAGGGCTATTGGTAGTTTATTTTTAGAATAGGGTTTTTATTTTGGGGTTTTTGTTTTTTTTTCTTTTTAAGGGGTAAAAGAATAGGATTAAAAAAATATATTTTTGGTAATAATGTTTTTTATTTTCTGTAATGTTAGTTTTTTAAAAATTTTTGTAATGTTATGCTTTTTTATTGTTTGTAATGTTTTGTAATTAAGTTTTAATTTAATTTTACAGGTAATTTTTTTTTTTTTTTTTTTAAAGTAGTTAGGATTTTTTAGTTTATTTAGAGGTATTTTAATTTGGGTTAAGTTAGGGAGTGTTAGGTTAGGGGGTTTAGATGTTTGTTTATAACTTTTCGTTGTGGGAGGATGGTGGTTTAGGGGTTAATAGTTTATTTAGGTACTTTGTGATTTGGGGTATGGCAGTTTAGGGGTTAATAGTTTATTAAGGTACTTTGCGATGTGGTGGGATGGTAGTTTAGGGGTTAATAGTTTATTTAGGTACTTTGGAATGTGGGGTGATGGCGGATTAGGGGTTAATAATTTATGGATGTACATTGCAAATTGTACATCGCAATGTATTTTTACTGGAAACCAGTTTACCACAGCTTTTAGATCTCGGAAAGGATTGAAGCGTAAAAGGTGATTGCGCTAGCACAATCACGATTTTGCTGAGCTTGTAATAGCAGAATGAAAATGGCTTGCGAAATTGCGATTGCGCTAGCGCAAAGCCGTTTGCGCTTACTTGTAATCTAGCCCTTAGTGTTTAAAGGGACACTGAACCCCAATTTTTTCTTTCGTGATTCAGATAGAGCATGAAATTTTAAGCAACTTTGTAATTTACTCCTATTATCACATTTTCTTTATTCTCTTGGTATCTTTATTTGAAATGCAAGAATGTAAGTTTAGATGCCGGCCCTTTTTGGTGAACAACCTTGGTTGTCCTTGCTGATTGGTGGATAAATTTATCCACCGATAAAAAAGATTAGATGCCTTCTTTTTCAAATAAGGATAGCAAGAGAAGGAAGAAAAATTGATAATAGGAGTAAATTAGAAAGTTGCTTAAAATGACATGCTCTATCTGAATCATGAAAGAAAAAATTTGGGTTCAGTATCCCTTTAATATCCCTTTAAGATTTATTTATATAAGATACGTGTTCTCTAAATGAAGTCATTATTGTGATGCTTAAAATACTTATGCAAAACAAACCTAGTGGTTCAATTGTTGCTACTGGCTTCAAGAAAGCAGCTTTAGACTACTGGTTAACCATGAGCAACCTTTTCGCAATACCTTTTATAAAACGTCATACACAGTCTTCAGCAATTTTCAATATATAAGAAAATTTATGCAAATTGGGGCTACAAAAACAATACTCATGAAGCTTTTCAATCAGTGGGTCCCTAGACTGCAAAACAATGAACCTTTTACTAACAAAAAAGGCAGTTTCTAATGCTTTTAAAATATTTATTTTGCATGCAAAGTTTTTACAATACAGTGGTTAGTTTCTTATGCGTGTATAAAAAATGTAATGACCTTTTAGATACTTTTATCTGGAAAATGACCTCATTGGCTTATTTTTAGCTAGAAAAATATTTCCTTGCATACAGGGATGTATTATTTTCTAACAATTTCCACATTAAATGATTCACATAAGAAGCAATATAGTTATGTACAATTATTTTATTTTTTTACTTCTTATAAAGCAGTGCAAAACCTTCTGCTGAGGGTGAAAAGATTCCAAATTGCTCAATACATTTTCCTAGCTCACAGTCAGCAAAATTACAAGTTTTGCGGTACGTCTATACCGCTGATTGCCATTGAGTGCGGAATATGCAGGTCTCCCGTATTACAAGTCACGGCAGTACGGCTATAGCGCTAGCATTTTAGCCTTTACGCAACTCTCCAATCCGCACTCAAAAAATGACTTTTGAGTGCGGGATTTTCATTGCACTTGAATTACAGGTTGTGCGGTCCGGCTATAACGCTAGCGTTATAGCTTATCCTGCCGCAATCCATTCCGCTATCTGAGACCAGTAGTTATGGATTTTGTGAAACAAAAATGTTTCACAAAACTCATAACTAAAATGTTACAAAGTACACTAACACCTATAAACTACCTATTAACCCCTAAACTGCCACCCCGCATCGAAAATACTATATTAAACCGATTAACCCCTTATCTGCCGACACCCCCCATAGCCAACACTAAATAAACCTATTAACCCCTAAACTGCCAGACCCCCACATAGCTAACACCTAAATAAAGTTATTGACCCCTAAACCGCCTGACCCCCACATCACTAGTACTATAATAAACCTATTAACCCCTAAACCACCCCCACATTACTACTAATAAAATAAACCTATTAACCCCTAAACTGCGCCCCTCCCCAATCCCTTCTACTATAATAAACCTATTAACCCCTAAACCGCCACCTCCCCACATCGTTACTAATAAAATAAACCTATTAACCACTAAACCGCCATCCCCCCACAACACAAATAACTAATTTAATCATTAAGCCCCCTAACCTAACACCCCATAAATTAACCCCAATTATATAAAATAAAAAAATACTAAGTTAAAATTAAAAAATCCTAACATTACTCTAAAAAAAAATTAGATTAAATTAAAATAAATAAATCTAAAATTACAAAAAATAAAAGTCTTAAATTACAGAAAAAAAAAATAATCAAATTAGCAACAATAAAAAATGAAACCTAATCTAATACACCTATAAAAATAAAAAAGCCCCCCCCAAATAAAAACACCCCCTAATCTAACACTAAGCTACCAATAACCCTGAAAAGGGCCTTTTGTAGGGCATTACCTTAAGTTAAACAGCTCTTTTACCTCAAAAAACAAATTAACCCCTAACAGTAAACCCCCCAACCCACCAAACCCCCAAAATAATAAAAACTATCACTAAACAAACCTAAGCTACCCATTACCCCTAAAGTGGCATTTGTATGGGATTTCCCTTAAAAGGGCAATAAGCTCTTTTGCAGCCCATTAAAATAAAAAAATCCCTAATCTAAAAATAACCCCCCCCCCCAAATAAAGCCTAAATCTAACCGCTAAATTGGTACTCGCTATTCCTGAAGTCCGGCGGTGAAGGTCTTCATCCAGCATGGGGACCTCTTCAGTCTTCATCCAGGGCGAAGGTGGCGCAGAGCGAAGGCAGCCAAGAAAAGGAGCAGCGGCTGTGGAGCCATCCAACACACTGAAGCTTGAATGCCGTTTTATGCTGTCATTTTATTTCTGTACCAACCAACCATAGCTATATCCACTTACAGTTTATAATGACTAACATAAAACCAGCTAATATATCAAGTCTTTTTATTTCCAGCAGCAATGTTTTATGATATTCTTTGATGTGCAGCATGGTCATAAGGATATAGCATAGTATTGCCTGATTTCCATCAATAATATGCACTAAATGCAGTGTCACTAACTGCATATTACCTCTGCCAGGGTCTTCTTTATTTGGGTGTCACTGGCATTGCTTGCGATCAGAGCATTATGCTTTTGGCAAAGCTGCCAATTTCAATTCTAACATTCGTTTAAATGCTGCGCTCAAATAGAAACAACATTCTTTATTGTTCCTGGAAGACATGAAAACAACCTGTGCTTTTGTTCTGTTAATAAAGAGATGCCAGAACCTGACATCTGCTTTGTCAAATAGATATAAGTGAGCTTTCTGTCCACCTGCTGGCCTATTTGTCCTTTGGCATCGCCAGCTGTGTATTCTTTTACATCTGTCAGATAGTTTACAATGAGCTCGGCATTCAAAACACCTTAGAAAGTAATTGAAGCAAATAACTTTTCTACTATGTTTCTTCTCTTTGAAATTTCTTTCTAGCATCCTTGAATCTTTTCTTTAAAGGGACACTGAACCCATTTTTTTTTTTTTTTTCGTGATTCAGATAGAGCATGCAATTTTAAGCAACTTTCTAATTTACTCCTATTATCAATTTTTCTTTGTTCTCTTGCTATCTTTATTTGAAAAATATTGCATCTAAGCTTTTTTTTTATTCAGAACTCTGGATTGCACTTTTTTATTGGTGGATTCATTTATCCACCAATCAGCAAGAACAACCCAGGTTGTTCACCAAAAATGAGCCGGCATCTTAACTTACATTCTTGCATTTCAAATAAAGATACCAAGAGAATGAAGAAAATGTGATAATAGGAGTAAATTAGGAAGTTGCTTAAAATTTCATGCTCTATCTGAATCACGAAAGAAAAAAATTGGGTTCAGTGTCCCTTTAAGTAACTACTAGCTGAAGTCAAGAAGAAATAATGAACCATATGTTTTTTTTTTACCTAAACACAATCCATTGGAGTTAAAAGACAAATATGGTTACCTGGCAAAATGTCTGCAGTGCCATGTTTGAAAATGGGGCAAGAAACAACTACTTTTGATGCTTTAAAGTCAATATAGAAAAATGTGCAATATTCCCATATAAGCTGATAATTGGCTACAGGAATGATCCCAGCCAATCCAAAGCCAATAAGGAGTAATTCATGTCAACATACTTTTATTTGGCAGTAGAAAGTATCACAGGCATTAATACATTTGGCATTATTTAAAACTGTGCCATTAATATTTTGAGAGGTAAGTTTATTCACTTACTCTGTCATTTTAACTTTGTATTCAAGATGATTAAAAGATCTATAAGCTCTGATGAGATGATCTAAGAAGTCTTGTTAATACTTTGATGTCCCTCTAAGAATTTTAAAAAGGCAAATTTTAGCTTGAGAGCTGTTTATATTGCTATGCAGGATTCTAGTTGCAAATGAGATACATATAGATTGCATATAATGCTCAAAAAGGCCTCCAAAGATTTTGTGTAATTTCTCTGCATACCGTTGAGTTTGTGATTAGCAAGACCCTAATGATCAAAGATTCTCCAGCTTGGAGAGAAAATATAGCTCAGACTTCACAGGGGTCTGATGATCAAAAGGCAGAAAGTGCAAAACTTAAATGCAATTAAACTTAAAAGACCCATTGGAGCCGATTTATTAATGGCCGAATGCAGTCAAATACATCTGTTTCCGCGCGAGCCTTAAGACCGCTGCTCCTTAACTCGTCCGCTACCTCTGAGACGGGGGACAGCAATCCACCTGATCACATACGATCGGGTTGATTGACACCCCCTGCTTTGGCTGCGAATCTGCTGGGGGCGGCATTGCACAAGCATTTCTAGTGAAATGCTTGTGCAATTATAAATGCTGACATTGTATGCGGATTATGTCCGTCAGCACATTAATAAATCGGCCCCAATATGTCTAAAGTAATATAAAATACAAAGCACAAAATGTAAGTGAAACAAAACTCTCATGTCATACTGTGCTATTTTGCACTGTGCTTGTCTCTCCTTCACATACATAAATGCAGGTAAAACTCCTTAGACAAGTATAGCAAGAGCTGCCTTTCTAGAATTGTGTGAGGGATCTTGCAGTGCTGGA
This sequence comes from Bombina bombina, assembly GCF_027579735.1. NCBI lineage: Eukaryota > Metazoa > Chordata > Amphibia > Anura > Bombinatoridae > Bombina > Bombina bombina. Next base: position 623,438,845 of record NC_069503.1, on the reverse strand, counting down.
GGATCATTTTAAAGGGACAGTCTACACCAGAATTTGTATTGTTTAAAAAGATAGATAATCCCTTAATTACCCATTCCCTAGTTTTGCATAACACTTGCATAAATACACTTTTTACCTCTGTGATTACCTTGTATCTAAGCCTCTGCAAACTGCCCCCTTATTTCAGTTCTTTTGACAAACATGCATTTTAGCCGATCAGAGCTGGCTCACTGGAACTCCACGTGCATGAGCACAGTGTTATCTATATGACACACATGAACTAACACCCTCTAGTGGTGAAAAACTGTCAAAATGTCCTGACAGAAGAGACGGCTTTCAAGGGCTTCGAAATTAGCATATGAACCTCCTAGGTTTAGCTTTCAACTAAGAATACCAGGATAGCAAGAGAACAAAGCAAAATTGGTGATAAAAGTAAATTGGAAAATTGTTTAAAATTATATTATATATCTGAATAATGAAAGTTTATTTGGGACTAGACTGTCCCTTTAAATCATCTTATCTGAGAGGAGAGTTTGAGATCACCAGGCCTTGAGTGAGAAACCTACAACAGGGGTTATTTTTATGTTTAAGTATATGCATTACTAAAGTGTTGATTAAAGGAACATGAAATCCACATTTTTTACTTTTTATGATCCAGATAGGGCTTACAATGTAAACTACTTTCCAATATACTTCTATTAGATTTGCTTCATTTTCTTGTTATCCTTTGTTAAAGGAGCATCAATGCACTGGAGGGAGCTAGCTGAAGACATTGAATTAACCAGTTACAATAGGCATATATGTACAGCTACCAACCAGCTGCTCCTGAGCCTATTTAGGTATGCTTTTCAATAGAGGATGCCAACAGAATTAAAGGGACATGAAACTCAAAATTTTTCTTTCATGATTCAGATCGAGCATGCAATTTTAAACAACTTTCTAATTTACTTCTATTATCTAATTTGCTTCATTTTCTTAATATACTTTGTTCAAAAGCATATCTAAATATATGCTAAGTAACTGCTGATTGGTGGCTTCAAATAGATGCCTTGTGTAATTGGCTCACCCATGTGCATTGCTATTTCTTCAACAAATGATATCTGAAGAATGAAGCAAATTAAATAATATAAGTAAATTGTAATGTTGTTTCAAACCCTCTATCTCATTCAAAAAAGAAAAATGTTGGGTTTCATAAGCAAATTTATTAATATAATACATTTGGAAACTTTTTCTGAATTAGTTGCATTTTGACTTCAGTGCCCCTAAAGACAGAGTAGCACATTATTTAATAAAATATATTAATTGATTCCTTGTCACATATAAGAGGTATCCGTCCACAATATTGCCAAGATACTGCACCAGTGATGCAGTGTCCCTCTAAGAGAGTCACTTCTTTAGATTCTGAAAACTGAGTACTAGATCAAATTAGAATAAACACATTTCCTTTTAAAGGAGAACTTTTCACATGATTCTCACTCTATTATTCACCTATAGTTTGTAATGAGGAGAAGGCCAAACCTCTTAGAATTAGTAAATTAAAGTGAATGTAAACTTTATTGAATTAAAGCCCAGTATAAAAAAAATAATCTTAAAAACCGTGGGCACTTTCATTCAATAATGTTTACAAAGACGCTTATTTTTTAAAATACTTACCGTTGCCTTATGGTAAACATAACGCTGATCCTCCGCCCGCAGCTCCTGCTTTCTTTAGCAAATCGGTGACGAATTTTGCTTCCTCCAATCGTTGTGTGCCCCCTTTGGTGTCCAGCTCGTGGGGCACGCAACGATTGGCGGAAGCCGGATTCATCATCTATATGCTAATTAAAGCAGGAGATGCGGGAGGAGGATCAGCGTTATGTTTATCATAAAGCAAAAGTAAGTATTTTAAAAAATAGGCGTCTTTGTATACTTTAATGAATTGAAGTGCGCCTGTTTTACAGATTACTTTTTGATACTAGGCTTTAATTCATTTAAGTTTACATTCACTTTAATGTTCTTAACTAATTTCTTCATTAGGCAACTTATCTCACAAAGTAAACAGGTCAGCACTTAAGTCAGATCCCAGTCAGCAATCTTGAGGCTTTCATCAAACAAACATAAAGGGGCCGATTTATCAAGGGCCTAATGGCCCCTGATTCCGTGCGAGGCTTCAGGCTCGACGGAAACAGCAGTTATGAAGCAGCGGTCTAAAGACCACTGCTCCCTAACTGGTCCGCTGCCTCTGAGTCTGCGGACATCAATCCGCACAATCCTATACGATTGGGTTGATGACACCCCCTGCTAGCGGCCGATTGGCCGCGAATCTGCAGAGGGTGGCATTGCACAAGCAGTTCACCAGAACTGCTTTTGCAATGTTAAATGCAGACAGCGTATGCTGTCGGCATTCAGCGATGTCTGTCGGACATTATACGCTACAGCGTATCATGTCAGATAGACATTGATATATCGGCCCCAAGGTGTCTTTAACCCTTTCTTGCTGTTAGGACGTCCCATGTCATCCTAACGGCGCTGGGCTTTAGTGCCGTTAGGACGGCATGGAAAAATCTAGCCGTTTGGATGTCCTGAAGCCACTGCCGCTTCCTAAATGGGATTGTGGGGTGGAGGGTGTGCCTAGCGTCACAGGCACTCCCCCCTGACCCAAACCCATCATTGAAATAATGCGAAAGCATGAATGATCACGTGATTTCAATTTTTACTTATTTGTTTATAAGTCCAAAAGGGAAAGGGTTAAATCCAAAGGAGTTGCCCCACTTTGCAAATCAGATCACAAACAGCAGACTTGATGCTTTAAAGGGACACTCAATCAAAATTAAACTTTCATTATTCAGATAGAGCATGCCATTTTAAACAACTTTGCAATTTACTTCCATTAACTAAATGTGCCCAGTCTTTTTATATTTAAACTTTTTGAGTCACTAGCTCCTACTGAGCATGTGCAAGAATAAGTGTGTATACATTTGTGAATGGCTATCACATGGTGCGTGTATGCATTTGTGATTGGCTGATGGCTGTCACATGGTACAGGGGGAGTGGAAAAAGTCATAACTTTTAAAATTGTCAGAATAAAAATCTACTACTCATTTGAAGTTAAGACTAAGTGCTATTGCATTGTCTTGTTATCTTGCATTTGCTGATTAAGCAAATCAACTGTGTTGACTGGTCCTTTAAGTAAATGTAAAGTGTATTTAAAACCAGAGAGCAGATCCAGCATGCACTTTAGATCTTGATGTTTTCAGCATGCATAAAAAGACTCTAAATCCAAAGATAAGTTAGATTCACACAAAGGAAGTAATCCAACATTCAAGATAGGTTGGAAGTATTAGTAAAAGTCCTGTTTTTTTATGAAAATCTGTCAAAAGACACAGGTTTAATATGCAGTTTGTTTTCAGCAGGGAAAGACAGATTTGTTGCAACACAAGGCAGCGAACACAATTTATTAACACAGCACCTGTTAATGGGGAGGGAATGTCTCAAAAAGTATAGGAGAAAAAAGGGGAGCAATTTCTAAAAGGTAAACCATAAGTATCAGAATGTGACATCAGTAGCCAAAATATTACTTGGTATTTCTCAAACTTGGCTGAGCAGGTTCGCGGGTATGGAGCTTATTCAAGGTGGTTGCAGGCTTAGGACTGAAAGGAGTAAAAGGTATGGTCTTCATTATGGAATTACCCCTTTTAGGCATGGTTGAGTAACAGACAAGCAAGCAAGTTTATTGGTATTAGAGACTTGGAGACTAGAAAAAAGGGATTTCACCCTACACTCTTTAAACCCCAGCTGAGATGGACAAAAGTTGAGTTGGAGGATGGAGGATGGCCCACACCTGGGTTAAACTGTGAGCCCATTTCAGGACTAGCAAGCCCATTTCCGGACTAGCAAGAGGTGCACACTCTAGGACCGAGACAGGAGATGCCCACTCTAGGACTGCGACAGGAGATACCCGCTTTAGGGCTGAGGCAGGAAATGCCCAATCTAAGGCTGAGACAGGAGATGCCCACTCTAAGGACAAGAAAGGAACCGGACACAGCTGCTTGGCAGAGCCCACTGCATTGCTGAGGCTCAGGAGCTGGACACAATAACTTGACCGAGATACTGGCACTTAGCAGATATCCTTTGTAGAGATTGGGTGCAGTAGCAGGTGACTGGCACTTGGTAGATACCCTTTGTGGAGCTGGTACATGTACTGGATACAGGAATATGACAGACACCCTCTGTAGAGCTTTGGTACAGGAAATAGATACAGAAACTTGACAGACACCCTCTGGAGAGCTTGGGTACAGGAACTTGACAGACACCCTCTGCAGAGCTTGGGTGCAGTAGCTGGAGACTGGCTCTTGGCAGATACCCACTGCAAAGCTTGAGTGCAGAAGCTGTATACTGGCACTTGGCAGACACTCTCTGCAGAGCTTGGACGCTGTAGCTGGATACTAGAACTTACTAAGTGCCCTCTGAAGGGCTAGGTACTGAAAAAGGATTCCAGTCCTTGGCAGGAGCCCCTGTAGGACAGGTACAGGAGAAGGATACCAGAGAAGGCAGGATGGGCACACAGGATAATAGGTAGCAGTCTTGTACTAAAAAAACCTTAAAGGAATATGAAACCCAATTTTTTTCTTTTGTGATTCAGACAGAGTATACCATTTTTAAAAAGTTTAAATGTTACTTCTATTATCAAATTTGCTTTGTTTCCATGATATTTTGTGTTGAAGCAGTGGAGGCTCCTCTATAGGATGTGCGATAGATAGAAGTATAGGGAAAAGCCCTTTCCAGTCTCTGTCTGCAGTGCCACCCACAGCCCAGCCCATAGACTTGCTAATCACACAGCTTTCAGTGTGCGAGTGAGAGCCAGCTGTCACGTGACACTCGCACACTGAAAGCTGTGTGTGTGGGAGGAGGAGCCTCGTCGGCTTCAGTTCAGTTGACGTTCAGAATCAGAAAGTGAGGAGGTGCCGAGCAGATAAGCTGCTGTAACAGTTAGCTGTTAGGTATGTATATAGTGCTGCCTGTCTTGGGGCACATTGTGAACTGTATGGAGCTCTACAAAACTATTACAGAGCATAGGGATTTGTTCCACTTCCTGCTGCTCTATCATTGTGCGGGAACTGTAGTTTAAGTTCCCCTCATCTAGCCTGAACTTCACCATCATTTTCTTGTGAGGCAGGTACTTCTAGCTAATCCTGGGAGTGTAAGCCCTGTGTCTCTTGCATGCAAATTATGTGCAGGGGTTGGGATGGAGAAAAGCACTTTTCTGAGACAGCAAGGCTACAGCTGTGGTGAAACGTAAGGGAAGCCAAGTGACAGAAGCAGATTCCACATCTGCCTTTTATCCCTACTTAACCGTAAGTTGTTGTTTTTTTTTTTCAATACATGTCAGCTATGCCAAGCTCTTAGCTATCGAGTGTGGGGGCCAGGCTGGAACTTCCTCTGGAATGGCTTGGCATGGGGAAGCACTACTTAACTCCTTGGCTACCAAAAAAGACTGCAGTTTATTTCTATACAGTGCAATGCAGTCCTTTTTGTTAGTTATGGCAGGGGTTAAATTGTACTCCACATTAGTTATCTTGTTGATCTATCTACCCTGCAGGACAAGAGATTATCTGGGAGGGAATTATCTGTGCATGGTTTTGTCTGTGAAAATTTAGCTAAACTCTCACAAAGAGCAATTATGTGAGTATGGGCGATTGTTTAAAGCTGCTGATGAACAAATGGATCTTGTATCAGCAGGTCTCTGCGACAAGGTAACTTCCACAGAGGAGATGAGGACTTCCCCACTAGATCTGTGAACCACGTCCGCTGCCACGATGGAGCAATCAGGATTACTGATACCTGCTCCTGTTGATGCGGGCCACCACTCGAGGAAGAAGCGGTAATGGAGGAAAAATATATATGAGTTTGAACCTCCAGTGCACTGCTAGTGCATCTATTAGATCCGCTTGAGGATCCCTCGACCCGTACCTGGGTAGCTTGGTATTGAGACGGGACGCCATGAGATCTATCTCCGGCGTCCCCCACTTGCTGCATATCTCTGCAAACACCTCGGGATGGAGAGACCATTCCCCTGGATGGAAGGATTGCCTGCTGAGAAAATCCGCCTCCCAGTTGTCCACACCCGAAATGTGGAATGCTGACAGCGGACAGCTGTGGGCCTCTGCCCACTCCAGAATCTGAGATACTTCCTTCATCGCCAAGGAACTTCTTGTTCCCAGATGATGGTTGATGTAAGCCACTGAGGTTATATTGTCTGATTGGAATCTGATAAACTGGGAAAAACCCAGAAGTGGCCAAGCCTTCAAGGCCTTGAAGATTTCCCGTAGTTCCAAAATATTGATCGGGAGGGAGGACTCCTCCTGAGTCCACAACCCCTGTGCCTTCCTGGCACCCCAAACAGCTCCCCATCTGTATAGGCTTGCATCTGTAGTCACAATCTCCCAGGATGGTCTTAAGAAGCATGTCCCTCGGGACAGATGATCTGGGCAGAGCCACCAAGAGAGTGATTCTCTCGACCGGCTGTCTAATAAAATCTGTTGAGACAGATCTGAATGATCACCGTTCCACTGCCTCAGCATGCACAGTTGTAAAGGTCTGAGATGGAACTTGGCAAAAGGAATAATGTCCATGCAGGACACCATGAGACCAATCACCTCCATGCACCAAGGCACAGAGGGAATCAACGAGGTCCGGAGAGCAAGACATACCAAAGTTAGCTTGCAACATCTCTGGAAATATCCTCATGGATATGGAGTCTATTATAGTACCCAGGAATTCCACCTGGTACTTGGGATAAGAGAACTCTTTTCCAAGTTTATTTTCCATACATATGATCGAACAAGACTGAGAAGGGACTCTGAGAATTCATCTGCAAGACGAAAGGATGGTGCTTGCACTAGAATATCGTCCAAGTATGGGGCTACTGCAAAACCCTTAGTTCTGGCAACATTTAGAAGAGCCCCAAGAACCTTCATAAAGATTCTTGGAGCAGTAGCTATGCCAAACGGAAGGGCAATGCATTGGAATCCAGGAATGCAAACCTCAGGAACTGAAAATGCTCCCTGTGGATTGGAACATGAAGGTAAGTGTCCTTCAGATCTATAGTGGTCATAAACTGGCCTTCCTAAATTAAAGGAAGGATGGACCTTATCGTCTCCATCTTGAAGGAAGGGACACTGAGAAATTTGTTTAAGCACTTTAGGTCCAGAATTGGGTGGAAAGTTCCCTCCTTCTTTGGGACCACTAAAAGTTTTGAATAAAATGCCAAAACTCTTTCTTCGATAGGAACCGGAACAACAACTCCTAAGGAGGATAGATCCAGAATGCACCCTAAAATGCATCCCTCTTTTCTGGTCTGGTAGACAGATTCAAGAGAAGGAATCTGCCCCCTGGCAGAAGAGATTTGAAGCCTATCTTGTAACCCTGAGATACCACCTCCAGGCCCCACAGATCCTATACGTCCTTAAACCAGGCATCTGAAAAAAGAGAGTCTGCCCCTACACAATCTGATCCCGGATCGGTGGCCGCACCTTCATGCCGATTTGTTTTTGGCAGGCTTCTTATTCTGCTTGCACTTATTCCAGGACTGAGCCGGCTTCCAAGTACTCTTGGGTTGCTCGGGCTTGGAGGAGGATTGTTGTCTTTGGGATTTGTCAGAATGAAAGGAACGAAAATTAGAAGATTGTCATCCCTTAGACTTGTCCTTTTTATCTTGCGGTAGGAAGTCACCCTTGCCTCCGATAACAGTAGAAATAATGAAATCCAGGCCTGAACCAAATAAAATCTTTCCCTTGAAGGGAAGAGAAAGGAGTCTGGACTTAGAAGTCATACCTGCAGACCAAGACTTCAACCAGAGCGCCCGGCGGGCTAGGACCCTAAAGCCAGAGGCCTTTGCATTTAGGCAAATAATTTGCATTATCAAAAAGTAAAAGCTTCCAATAACCCCTAATAGAAAAAATTGTGCAGATAACCATAGAAAGGTAAAAAACTAAAAAAATTGCTGTAAGCTAAAAAAGCAGCGTTAACAGGTCCTAACGCTGCTTTTTTACGCCCGCTGGTATTACGAGTCTTGAAGGTTTTGGGTCACTGCACACTTTTTTGGCCTTACCACAAAACGACTTACGTAAACTTTTCGTAAAGTCTTTTTTCTATGGGACTTCCATAGTGCCGGTATTACGAGTCTGTCCTGGGAGGCCAACAAGTGAGCGGTACACCCTATTCCGTCAAGATTCCTAACGCATTTAAAAGTCAGTAGTTTTGAGGTTTATGTTACAACTCCGTAGCATGAACCTCATAACTAAAGTGCTAAAAAGTACACTAACACCCATAAACTACCTATTAACCCCTAAACCAAGGCCCTCCCGCATCGCAAACACTAAAATAAAATTTTTAACCCCTAATCTGCCACTCCGGACACCGCCGCCACCTACATTATACTTATGAACCCCTAATCTGCTGCCCCCAACATCACCGACACCTACATTATATTTATTAACCCCTAATCTGCCGCCCCCAATGTCGCTGCAACCTACCTACACTTATTAACCCCTAATCTGCCGCCCACAACGTCGCCGACACTATAATAAACATATTAACCCCTAAACCGCCGCACTCCCGCCTCGCAAACACTAGTTAAATATTATTAACCCCTAATCTGCCACCCCAACATCGCCGCCACCTACCTACATTTATTAACCCCTAATCTGCCGCCTCCAACGTCGCCGCCACCCTAACACCCCCTAACTTAAATATAATTTAAATAAATCTAAATAAAATTCCTATCATTACCTAAATAATTCCTATTTAAAACTAAATACTTACCTATAAAATAAACCCTAAGCTAGCTACAATATAACTAATAGTTACATTGTAGCTAGCTTAGGGTTTATTTTTATTTTACAGGCAAGTTTGTATTTATTTTAACTAGGTAGAATAGTTATTAAATAGTTATTAACTATTTGATAACTACCTAGTTAAAATAAATACAAATGTACCTGTAAAATAAAACCTAACCTAAGTTACAATAACACCTAACACTACACTATAATTAAATAAATTAACTAAATTAAATACAATTACCTAAATTAAATTAAATTAGCTAAAGTACAAAATAAACAAAACACTAACGCCTAGATTTAGAGTTTTGCGGCCAAAGGGGTGCCGCACCTTTTAAATACCGCTGGTATTTAGAGTTCACAGAATGGCTGCGTTAGGCTCCAAAAAAGGAGCGTATAGCATATTTACCGCAACTTCAACTCTCGATACCAGCGGTCCTTACGGACGCGGCCAGCTTCAAAAACGTGCTCGTGCACGATTCCCCATAGAATACAATGGGGCTGTTTGAGCTGAAAAAAAACCTAACACCTGCAAAAAAGCAGCGTTCAGCTCCTAACGCAGCCCCATTGTTTGCTATGCGGAAACACTTCCTACGTCTGCACCTAACACTCTAACTTGAACCCCGAGTCTAAACACCCCTAACCTTATACTTATTAACCCTTAATCTGCCGCCCCCGCTATCGATGACCCCTGCATATTATTATTAACCCCTAATCTGCCGCTCCGTACACCGCTGCCACCTACATTATAGCTATGTACCCCTAATCTGCTGCGCCTAACACCGCCGACCCCTATATTATATTTAATAACCCCTAATCTGCCCCCCCTCAATGTCGCCTCCACCTGCCTACACTTATTAACCCCTAATCTGCCCCCCTCAACGTCGCCTCCACCTGCCTACACTTATTAACCCCTAATCCGCCTCACTCCTGCCTCAATAACCCTATAATATATAGTATTAACCCCTAATCTGCCCTCCCTAACATCGCCGACACCTAACTTCAATTATTAACCCCTAATCTGCCGACCGAATCTCGCCGCTACTGTAATAAATGGATTAACCCCTAAAGCTAAGTCTAACCCTAACACCCCCCTAAGTTAAATATAATTTAAATCTAACTAAATAAATTAACTCTTATTAAATAAATTATTCCTATTTAAATCTAAATACTTACCTGTAAAATAAACCCTAATATAGCTACAATATAAATTATAATTATATTATAGCTATTTTAGGATTTATATTTATTTTACAGGTAACTTTGTATTTATTTTAACCAGGTACAATAGCTACCTTAATTCCGATTGGCTGATAGAATCCTATCAGCCAATCGGAATTCGACGGACGCCATCTTGGATGACGTCATTTTAAGGAACCGTCATTCGGCTAGTAGGCGTTGTTAGAAGAGGATGGATCCGCGTCGGCTGGGAAGAAGATGGCTCTGCTCCGGAAGAAAGAAGATTGAAGATGCTGCTTGATAGAAGACTTCATCCCGATGATGGACTTCCGACTTCAGCCCGATGATGGATTTCTTCAGCCGCCGCTTGGATCCAGACTTCAGCCCGAGGATGGACGTCACTCTTCAGCCCCCCGCTTGGGCTTGGATCAACACTTCCGAGGCTTGGATCAAGACTTCCGAGGACGGATCGGTGAACCTGGCATGGTGAAGATAAGGTAGGAAGATCTTCAGGGGCTTAGTGTTAGGTTTATTTAAGGGGGGTTTGGGTTAGATTAGGGGTATGTGGGTGCTGGGTTGTAATGTTGGGGGGGGGGTATTGTATGTGTTTTTTTTACAGGCAAAAGAGCTGAATTCTTTGGGGCATGCCCCGCAAAGGGCCCTGTTCAGGGCTGGTAAGGTAAAAGAGCTTTGAACTTTTTTAATTTAGAATAGGGTAGGGCATTTTTTTATTTTGGGGGGCTTTGTTATTTTATTAGGGGGCTTAGAGTAGGTGTAATTAGTTTAAAATTGTTGTAATATTTTTCTAATGTTTGTAAATATTTTTTTATTTTTTGTAACTTAGTTCTTTTTTATTTTTTGTACTTTAGTTAGTTTATTTCATTGTATTTATTTGTAGATATTGTATTTAATTAATTTATTGATAGTGTAGTGTTAGGTTTAATTGTAGATAATTGTAGGTATTTAATTTAATTAATTTATTGATAGTGTAGTAATTTATTGATAGTGTAGTGTTAGGTTTAATTGTAACTTAGGTTCGGATTTATTTTACAGGTAATTTTGTAATTATTTTAACTATTTTAGCTATTAAATAGTTCTTAACTATTTAATAGCTATTGTACCTGGTTAAAATAAATACAAAGTTACCTGTAAAATAAATATAAATCCTAAAATAGCTATAATATAATTATAATTTATATTGTAGCTATATTAGGGTTTATTTTACAGGTAAGTATTTAGCTTTAAATAGGAATAATTTATTTAATAAGAGTTAATTTATTTAGTTAGATTTAAATTATATTTAACTTAGGGGGGTGTTAGTGTTAGGGTTAGACTTAGCTTTAGGGGTTAATCCATTTATTACAGTAGCGGCGAGATTCGGTCGGCAGATTAGGGGTTAATAATTGAAGTTAGGTGTCGGCAATGTTAGGGAGGGCAGATTAGGGGTTAATACTATTTATTATAGGGTTATTGAGGCAGGAGTGAGGCGGATTAGGGGTTAATAACTTTATTATAGTAGCGGTGCGGTCCGCTCGTCAGATTAGGGGTTAATAAGTGTAGGCAAGTGGAGGCGACGTTGAGGGGGGCAGATTAGGGGTTAATAAATATAATATAGGGGTCGGCGGTGTTAGGCGCAGCAGATTAGGGGTACATAGCTATAATGTAGGTGGCAGCGGTGTACGGAGCGGCAGATTAGGGGTTAATAATAATATGCAGGGGTCAGCGATAGCGGGGGCGGCAGATTAGGGGTTAATAAATATGATATAGGGGTCGGCGGTGTTAGGGGCAGCAGATTAGGGGTTCATAGGGATAATGTAGGTGGCAGCGGTGTGCGGTCGGCAGATTAGGGGTTAAAAAATTTTAATAGAGTGGTGGCGATGTGGGGGGACCTCGGTTTAGGGGTACATAGGTAGTTTATGGGTGTTAGTGTACTTTAGAGCACAGTAGTTAAGAGCTTTATGAACCGGCGTTAGCCCAGGAAGCTCTTAACTACTGACTTTTTTCTGCGGCTGGAGTTTTGTCGTTAGATTTCTAACGCTCACTTCAGCCACGACTCTAAATACCAGCGTTAGAAAGATCCCATTGAAAAGATAGGATACGCAATTGACGTAAGGGGATCTGCGGTATGGAAAAGTCGCGGCTGGAAAGTGAGCGTTAGACCCTTTCCTGACTGACTCTAAATACCGGCGGTAGCCCAAAACCAGCGTTAGGAGCCTCTAACGCTGGTTTTCACAGCTACCGCCCAATTCTAAATCTAGGCCTAAATTACAGAAAATAATAAAAAAAATTACAGATATTTAAACTAATTACACCTAATCTAATAGCCCTATCAAAATAAAAAAATGCCCCCCAAAATAAAAAAACCCTAGCCTAAACTAAACTACCAATAGCCCTTAAAAGGTCCTTTTGCGGGGCATTGCCCAAAGTAATGAGCTCTTTTACCTGTAAAAAAAAAAATACAAACAACCCCCACAACAGTAAAACCCACCACCCACACAAACAAACCCCCCAAAAAATACTATCTAAAAAAACCTAAGCTCCCCATTGCCCTGAAAAGGGCATTTGGATGGGCATTGCCCTTAAAAGGGCAGTTAGCTCTTTTGCAGGCCCAAACCCTAACCTAAAAATAAAACCCACCCAATACACCCTTAAAAAAACCTAACACTAACTCCCTGAAGATCGACTTACTGTTCTGAAGACCTGACATCCATCCTCAAGGAAGCGGCAGAAGTCTTCATCCAACCGGGACGAAGTCCTCAAAGAAGCCGGGAGAAGTCTTCATCCAAGCCGGGCAAAGTGGTCCTCCAGACGGGCAGAAGTCTTCATCCAGACGGCATCTTCTATCTTTATCCATGCGAAGCAGAGCGGCTCCATCTTCAAGACATCCGACGACTACCCGACGAATGAAGGTTCCTTTAAGTGACGTCATCCAAGATGGCATCCCTTAGATTCCGATTGGCTGATAGAATTCTATCAGCCAATCGGAATTAAGGTAGAAAAAATCCTATTGGCTGATGCAATCAGCCAATAGGATTGAAGTTCAATCCTATTGGCTGATCCAATCGGAATTAAGGTAGAAAAAATCCTATTGGCTGATCCAATCAGCCAATAGGATTGAGCTCGCATTCTATTGGCTGATTGGAACAGCTAATAAAATGTGAGCTCAATCCTATTGGCTGCCACTATATAGTTAAAATAAATACAAACTTGCCTGTAAAATAAAAATAAACCCTAAGCTAGCTACAATGTAACTATTAGTTATATTGTAGCTAGTTTAGGGTTTATTTTATAGGTAAGTATTTAGTTTTAAATAGGAATAATGTAGTTAATTATAGTAATTTTATTTAGATTTATTGTAATTATATTTAAGTTAGGGGGTGTTAGGGTTAGATTTAGGTATAGAGGTTAATACATTTAGTATAGTGGCGGCGACGTTGGGGGTGGCAGAGTAGGGGTTAATAAATGTAGGTAGGTGGCGGCGATGTTAGGGACGGCAGATTAGGGGTTAATAATATTTAACCAGTGTTTGTGAGGCGGGAGTGTGGCGGTTTAGGGGTTAATATGTTTATTATAGTGGCGGTGGCGTTGGGGGCGGCAGATTAGGGGATAATAAGTGTAGGTAGGTGGCAGCGAAAATTGGGGCAGCAGATTAGGGGTTAATAAATATAATGTAGGTGGCGGCGATGCTGGAGGCAGCAGATTAGGGGTTCATAAGTATAATGTAGGTGGCGGCGATGTGCAGAGCGGCAGATTAGGGGTTAATAAATATAATGCAGGTGTCAGCGATGTCGGGGGCGGCAGATTAGGGGTTAATAAGTGTAAGATTAGGGGTGTTTAGACTCGGGGTTCATGTTAGGGTGTTAGGTGTAAACATAAATTTTATTTCCCCATAGGAATCAAGCTGTGTTAGTGAGTTTTAGGCTGCTTTATTGCAGGTGTTAGACTTTTTTTCAGCCGGCTCTCCCCGTTGATTCCTATGGGGAAATCGTGCACGAGCACGTATGACCAGCTCACACCTGACTTAAGCAGCGCTGGTATGGAAGTGAGATTTAGTGCTAAATTTTGCTCTACGCTCACTTCTTGCCTTTTAACGCCGGGTTTGTAAAAACTTGTAATACCAGTGCTGTATGTAAGTGAGCGGTGAGAGAAAACTGCTCGTTAGCACCGCATAGCTCATAACGCAAAACTCGTAATTTAGCCGAGTTTTTGTAATCCAAATAAAGATTTTTCTTATTTTTTACCTTTCTATGGTTATCTGCACAATTTTTTCTATTAGGGGTTATTGGAAGCTTTTACTTTTTGATATTGTTTCAGTGGAGTACTGGGACTCCATCAGATTGCACTTTTTTCCTATACTCCATGAGAGCTGACAGGGGAAGTTTCAACAGACCGGATGCTAGGGGGAGGAGCTAAGGAGCCAAGCAGCTTGTGTCTAGTGAGGAGACGCAGAGAGGACGCTGAGTAGGCAGGCTGCCGCCATACACGGACAACCCAGCAAATCGTGAGCGGATAACACACGACATTACAGCTGGAACAAGGTATCTTATTTTTGCTGTTTGGCCCAGGATTGTGCACCGTTCAATATGGAGTCAATACTTGGTTTATTGTTATGCGCTGCCTGGATAGCCTAGAGCTCTAACAGTGTTCACTGATTTATCCCTGAGCTAACGGTGAGTCCTGTGTCTATAACTGTGGGTCACCTTGTCTCTTGCATTACCATATACTCAGGCCTTGTGGACTGTGGATTGTTTTCAACACCATTTAATTTGGGATTATATGGTAATAGCGATCTGGGAAGGCACATATCCCACTCGCTGTATATATAGTTCCTGTATTTAACTTTGAAGCTGAACTTTTATATCTCTTACCATTTGCCTAGATACAGCCCTCCCGCATGCTGCATGTTGCTATTTGTAACAGCTCCCAGAATAGCTCCCATAACGCCATTTTAATGTTACCCATGACTACTTTGTGCAGTTCTCTGGGAAAACTCTGCTCATTTTACAAACAATTTGCATGTTCTCATCACAGATAAAAGAATTAGCAATTCTCAGAGCTTTAATTCTGCCTTGAATATCCTCGAGGGAAGAATCCACCTCAATGAGTTCTGACAAAGAGTCGCACCAGTAGGTAACCGCTCTGGCAACCGTGGCAACTACAGCCGCCAGTTGAAACGAAAATCCTGTATGTTGAAACATCTTCCATTTTCTTATCCATCGGCGCTCTGAATGAAGAACTATCCTCAAGACGTATAGTAGTACATTTAGCAAGCGTAGAGATAGCACCATCCACCTTAGGAATGGAGCCCCACAAATCCAGTTGAGAGTCCAGGACCGGGAACAACTTTTTAAAAGTAGACGAGGAGGAAAAATAAGAACCAATTCTTTCCCATTCATTCTTAATAATGTTCTCCATCTTAACCGGCACAGGAAAAGTCAAAGGAACTTTCCTGTCTTCGAAAACTCTGTCTAATTTAGAGATATAGGCCTAGATTTGGAGTTTGGCGGTAGATGGGCTGTTAACGCTCCGCGGGCTTTTTTCTGGCCGCACCATAAAATTAACTCTGGTATCGAGAGTTAAAAAAAATGCTGCGTTAGGCTCCAAAAAAGGAGCGTAGAGCATTTTTACCGCAAATGCAACTCTCGATACCAGAGTTGCTTACGGACGCGGCCAGCCTCAAAAACGTGCTCGTGCACGATTCTCCCATAGGAAACAATGGGGCTGTTTGAGCTGAAAAAAAACCTAACACCTGCAAAAAAGCAGCGTTCAGCTCCTAACGCAGCCCCATTGTTTCCTATGGGGAAACACTTCCTACGTCTGCACCTAACACTCTAACATGTACCCCGAGTCTAAACACCCCTAACCTTACACTTATTAACCCCTAATCTGCCGCCCCCGCTATCGCTGACCCCTGCATAATATTATTAACCCCTAATCTTCCGCTCCGTAAACCGCCGCAACTTACATTATCCCTATGTACCCCTAAACTGCTGCCCCTAACACCGCCGACCCCTATATTATATTTATTAACCCCTAACCTGCCCCCCACAACGTCGCCGCCAGCTACTGTTCCGATCAGCCAATAGAATGCGAGCTCAATCTGATTGGATCAGCCAATCGGATTGAACTTGATTCTGATTGGCTGATTCCATCAGCCAATCAGAATATTCCTACCTTAATTCCGATTGGCTGATAGAATCCTATCAGCCAATCAGAATTCGAGGGACGCCATCTTGGATGACGTCCCTTAAAGGAACCGTCATTCGTGGGGAGACGCCGGAAGAAGAGGATGGATCCGCGTCGGCTGATTCAAGATGGACCCACTCCGCACCGGATGGAAGAAGATCGAAGATGCCGCTTGGAGAAGATGTTTGCCGGTCCGGATGTCCTCTTCTTGCCGGATAGGAGGAAGACTTTGGAGCCTCTTCTGGACCTCTTCAGCACCGGATGCCAGGACGGATCGGTGATACCTGGATGGTGAAGACAAGGTAGGAAGATCTTCAGGGGCTTAGTGTTAGGTTTATTTAAGGGGGGTTTGGGTTAGATTAGGGGTATGTGGGTGGTGGGTTGTAATGTTGGGGGGCTTGGGTATTGTATGTTTTTTTTTACAGGCAAAAGAGCTGATTTTATTGGGGCATGCCCCGCAAAGGGCCCTGTTCAGGGCTGGTAAGGTAAAAGAGCTTTTAACTCTATTAATTTAGAATAGGGTAGGGCATTTTTTTATTTTGGGGGTCTTTGTTATTTTATTAGGGGGCTTAGAGTAGGTGTAATTAGTTTAAAATTGTTGTAATATTTTTCTTATGTTTGTAAATATTTTTTTATTTTTTGTAACTTAGTTATTTTTTGTACTTTAGTTAGTTTATGTAATTGTAGTTATTTGTAGCAATTGTATTTAATTTATTTATTGATAGTGTAGTGTTAGGTTAATTGTAGGTAATTGTGGGTATTTTATTTAATTAATTTATTGATAGGGTAGTGTTAGGTTTAATTATAACTTAGGTTAGGATTTATTTTACAGGTAATTTTGTTATTTTTTTAACTAGGTAGATATTAAATAGTTCTTAACTATTTAATAGCTATTGTACCTGGTTAAAATAATTACCAAGTTGCCTGTAAAATAAATATTAATCCTAAAATAGCTACAATATAATTATAATTTATATTGTAGCTATATTAGGATGTATTTTACAGGTAAGTATTTAGCTTTAAATAGGAATAATTTATTTAATAAGAGTTAATTAATTTCGTTAGATTTAAATTATATTTAAGTTAGGGGGGTGTTAGTGTTAGGGTTAGACTTAGCTTTAGGGGTTAATCCATTTATTATAGTAGCGATGAGCTCCGGTCGTCAGATTAGGGGTTAATAATTGAAGTTAGGTGTCGGCGATGTTAGGGAGGGCAGATTAGGAGTTAATACTATTTATGATAGGGTTAGTGAGGCGGATTAGGGGTTAATAACTTTATTATAGTAGCGCTCAGGTCCGCTCGGCAGATTAGGGGTTAATAAGTGTAGGCAGGTGTCGGCGACGTTGAGGGGGGCAGATTAGGGGTTAATAAATATAATATAGGGGTCGGCGGTGTTAGGGGCAGCAGATTAGGGGTACATAAGGATAACGTAGGTGGCGGCGCTTTGCGGTCGGCAGATTAGGGGTTAATTATTGTAAGTAGCTGGCGGCGACGTTGTGGGTGGCAGGTTAGGGGTTAATAAATATAATACAGGGGTCGGCGGTGTTAGGGGCAGCAGATTAGGGGTACATAAGTATAACGTAGGTGGCGGTCGGCAGATTAGGGGTTAAAAAAATGTAATCGAGTGGCAGCGATGTGGGGGGACCTCGGTTTAGGGGTACATAGGTAGTTTATGGGTGTTAGTGTACGTTAGGGTACAGTAGTTAAGAGCTTTATGAACTGGCGTTAGCCCAGAAAGCTCTTAACTCCTGCTTTTTTCCTGCGGCTGGAGTTTTGTCGTTAGATGTCTAACGCTCACTTCAGAAACTACTCTAAATACCGGAGTTAGAAAGATCCCATTGAAAAGATAGGATACGCAATTGACGTAAGGGGATCTGCGGTATGGAAAAGTCGCGGCTGAAAAGTGAGCGTTAGACCCTTTAATCACCGACTCCAAATACCGGCGGTAGCCTAAAACCAGCGTTAGGAGCCTCTAACGCTGGTTTTCACGGCTAACGCCAAACTCCAAATCTAGGCCATAGGTTCTTCAGGCAGCGTGGCCTCTGGAACCTCTAACGTAGACAGAACCTGCTTTAATAAAAAACGCAAGTGCTCAATTTTAAATCTAAAGGACAGTTCCTCCGCATCAGGAGGCTTAGGCGTTAAGGACTCCGACCCAGAAAGTTCACCCTCTGAAGCTACAGAGGTTAACTCATCATCGGATAACTGGGACAAAATAGCTAAATCCGATAAACATTTAGATGACTCCGGTCAGGAGAGCTATGTTTAACCTTTCTCTTGCGTTTGTTATAGCGAAGTAATGCACTGAGGGCCGCAGACACCGCAGTTTGTAACTGTGTGGCAAAGTCCGCAGGAAGAAGGCCCCCTCCGGATAGAGGATTAGATGTGCTACGGGTAACTGCATGTGGAGTGGATAATGTAGCAAGGGTAGTAATCTCACGGGACGCCGAGTCCTGAGAGGTAGATGGCTCAGATGGACTAAGAGCCTTGGCAGGCTTGTCTCCCTTCTTAGACTTTATAATGGTGTTAAAGGGACAGTCAAGTCCAAAAAAAACTTTCATGTTTCAAATAGGGCATGTAATTTTAAACAACTTTCCAATTTACTTTTATCACCAATTTGTCTTTGTTCTCTTGGTATTCTTAGTTGAAAGCTAAACCTAGGAGGTTCATATGCTAATTTCTTAGACCTTGAAGGCCGCCTCTAATTTAAATGCATTTTGATACCTTTTCACCACTAGAGGGCATTAGTTCACGTGTTTCATATAGATAACATTGAGCTCATGTACGTGAATTTACCATGGATACAGCTCTGATTGGCTAAAATGCAAGTCTGTCAAAAGAACTGAAATAAGGGGGCAGTCTGCTGAGCCTTAGATACAAGGTAATTACAGAGGTAAAACATGTATAATTATAACTTTAATTATAACTGTTGGTTATCCAAAACTGGGGAATTGGTAATTAAGGGATTATCTATCTTTTAAAACAACAAAAATTCTGGAGTTGACTGTCCCTTTAAGGCACGTGGAACATAAATGAGTGGGCGGGAAAACCATGGTCTCCTCACAATAAAAACAGGTATGATTTAGTATAGAAGGAGTACCTTCTAACATGTCAGAGTCCTCCATAGCTCAGGTTATACATACAGAAGGACACAAATAAAAAGTGTTTTTTTATAGAAAACTGTACCTTTATACTCCCAATGGACGGGGCACTCACCACCTCCTAGACCCAGACAGTTAACAGAGGAAACTCTCCTTAGATTCAAGTCTCAGCCGGAATGGAGGAAATGAACATAGACCAGACCCGGTCACATGGAGTGCAAGACAGTACTTTCCCTGTTATTACAAGTACAGCAAGTAATAGGAGCTGTGCAACACTTTCAAAAACGAAAGAAAGTGAAACTTAAAAATGAAACACACAGTCTATAAGCCAAGGAAAAAAATCACACAAAGCAGCATGTAAATAATTAATACACTGATTAATTAACCCCAACTGTGCAATAAACCCCCTTCAGAGGATATTAACCCTGGATCATATCAAGGTATAAAGGAGCTACACTGTGACCCTGTTATAGCGTTTTATGTGTAAAAATTGAAACAATCTTACCTCCAGGATCCATGCTGCGGAACAGAACACAGCCTCTCAAGTGTGACAGTCTTATAGCAGCGCTCCTGACATGGACTTGAGTGAGAGAAAGCAGGCAGTGAAACTCGTCAACACTGATTGCTTAGGAGCTGTTAGCAGTAGTCTGGATGGTTTCGTAGAAAAACTTTCCCTGCATTTCCAGACTCTAACTTTCATCAATACTCTCACTGAGAGGTTGACATGACTACTTAAAACTCCAGTCCTATCTCGAAGGCCAGATACCCTTTTTCAGGACTCTCCGGATCTTCTGACACTTCTCTGCCACCTCCTAGTGAGACGAAAGGCAAAGAATGACTGGGGTAATGAGGAAGTGGGAGGGATATTTAAGCCTTTGGCTGGGGTGTATTTGCCTCCTCCTGGTGGCCAGGTGTTGTATTTCCCAACAGTAAGGAACAAAGCTGTTCCCTTTCTGAAAATCCATTGATTCATCCATGGCCAGAAAATGTCTTTTTTTGGAGGAACACATCATTTGATGTCTACTCATTACTATTTTATACATGCAAGAGAAAAGATAGAATGAGTGGGCGCAGGTACAATATAAAATACTAATAAGCTGATAGTATCTAACATATAGTTAGTCAATTTGTAAACCTCAATAGTGTATGAGGTATTTCAAAGCAATAAAGACAAGGTTATAAAAAAAGCAGACTTAGTCAGATCAACAATACTGACTAAGGCCTAGATTTAGAGTTCGGCGTTATCCGTAAAAACCAGCGTTAGAGGCTCCTAACGCGGGTTTCTTACGCACTCCGGTATTTAGAGTTTATTTACCGCCACTCAAAATACACCTAACGCTCACCTTTCTACCGCCACCTCAGACCCAGTAGTAAACATATACCGCCAAAAAAAACATCCACGAATCACAAAACAAATATTACACAAAGTACACTTACACTCATACAAACACAACACTATCTTTATTTTTCTTTTTTTTTTTTTTTTCGTTAAAATACAAAGGATTAAAGTTGCGAGATCTCGGGTGTTTGAAAAAAATCCACACAAATCCATTTTCCCATTGACTTACATGGACATACGGGAAAAGACCCTCATATACCTACATCTAACGAATAACATTATCACAAACATACACTCATCGATGCATACAAACAATATACACCA
The DNA here is from genome assembly GCF_027579735.1 of Bombina bombina. NCBI lineage: Eukaryota > Metazoa > Chordata > Amphibia > Anura > Bombinatoridae > Bombina > Bombina bombina. Next base: position 623,417,921 of record NC_069503.1, on the reverse strand, counting down.
CATGACATACACAAAATATTTATTTATTACAAAAAGAACACGATTTATTTACTTTTTCACACAAGATCATGACGTCACTCACTTTACGAGGAAAACCAGTCTTAGAAAAAAAAAATTGAAATTTTTGGAGCCTCCATTGACTTCTATTGGGAAGACGTGCTCGTGCACGCGAAACCCTCATTTCCCTAACGCACGCAAATAGCGTAGACTGAAAAACTCCAAATACCAGCGCTAGAAAATACATGATTTCATGCGTTAGACCTAGCGATGATAAATAGATCAAGAAATGACTATTTCCCTATGGTGGACTTATGTTTTTTAATATTAAATATTCACCACACCATAAATATTTTTAACACTTTTAGATTACATCAACTACAAATCCCCATCACTAGTAACACATTATTATTTCAATAAAATTACATTTACAATTAAAATAAAATTCAATACACATTTCTGGATTCACAAACACTACACAATGGGAAACATCTCTCATTTACCTTTATTATTGCATTTCAGTTATTCAACTCATATGCTTGCAGCAACTGCATATCTACATAGGCTTAACACATAATCACTCATGGATGCACATACATTACGTTTAACATTCACTCATACATGTGCATTCAAATGATGGGGGAAAAACACATTACATTCTCTCTAGGAATCACAAAACACAACATATGGATTTTACTGTACTTTTAACATCATGATTCCATCACCAGAAAACATTAGGAATTACGTACAACACGAACATCATTACACCAGATTACAGATGTCACTTTATGGGAAGGAACAACAATGCCAGACCGCTATATAGAAGTCAGCATATGTGGGACACAATCACAATATATACGTACATGTACATAACACGCATCACCCATCACGCAACCACAAAGCACACATTTAGATTTTATTCAGCACACAATAACAATGTAGCACAATACAACAACACAATGAGGATTTCACAACTACATAGGCAGGTTAATAATATCATGACGTCATTACAAGATTCAACCATACACATCACAGATTCACCACTGTACCGCCCCTTTAGGAACTTTAACACTCAATACTACAATACAACATATACGTAAACCACACTTTTGAACAGCATTATTATGGAGATTTCAATGGGACAATTAAGAAATATTGTCAGATCGCAAATCAATTATATATACAATACTACAGATGGCAGCCGGAAGTTATTCAGTATTCGTGCAATTTTTATGGGACGCATACAATATTGTCAGATATAAAATCACTTATATATACAATACTACAGATGACAGCCGGAAGTTATTCAGTATTAGTGCGATTTGAATGGGACGCATACAATATTGACAGCTCGGCAATCACTTATATATACAATACTACAGATGGCAGACGGGAAGTGCTTCAGTATTAGTGCGATTTGAATGGGACGCATACAATATTGACATCTCGGCAATCACTTATATATACAATACTACAGATGACAGCCGGAAGTGCTTCAGTATTAGTGCGATTTGAATGGGACGCATACAATATTGACAGCTCGGCAATCACTTATATATACAATACTACAGATGGCAGACGGGAAGTGCTTCAGTATTAGTGCGATTTGAATGGGACGCATACAATATTGACAGCTCGGCAATCACTTATATATACAATACTACAGATGGCAGCCGGAAGTTATTCAGTATTAGTGCGATTTTAATGGGACGCATACAATATTGACAGCTCGGAAATCACTTATATATACAATACTACAGATGGCAGATGTTACTTTATCGTTTACAAACAATATTGCATCAACATTGATCGATCACATTCGATGCACATTATACACAACTATGCACTTTCATTCATGTTAGCCTGGACGTGTGCTTGTTACTATAAGATCGCGTTTAAGAAATATTGATTACGCATATGATCAAACATTACAAACATGCACTGTATGTGTGATATTTGACACTTTCACATTGAGAATCATTGTTTGAAACTAACATTTCAGCAAACAACAAATAAACGCCCACTGTGAAAGCATTCGCGCCGCTCACATACAAACAAGTGAATACAATTAGCAATCATTACAAACTCACTACCATTGGACTAATTGTACTATAAATCCCCCAAACAACATGGCCAATGCATCACTTGTGATCCACATCAGATCAAGTGCTTACCTTGTTACGCTGTTTTGAAAGATGGATGACAATGACATGGTAGACGCTGCTGGTGGTGCTATTGGCGAACTAGCTGTTGGTCGAATCAGGCAGCCTCGGCGGCTCAGACCGAGACGAAGGGGTCGTCTGGTTCGAGGTCCTCGTGTCTACAGGGTGAGACCCACCTTGGAAAACATGAGTGACTTTGAGGTTTTTGATAAGTATCGGCTCGATCGCGAACAGCTCATTGGCCTTTACGAGCTTCTTAAACCTCATTTGGAGCCACGTATACAAATAAGGACTGCTGTTCCCCCCATGAGTAAGATGCTAAGCTGTCTATACGTCCTGGCCTCCGGGAGTTTTCAATCCGGAGAACTGTACATGCATGGCCTGGCTCAAGGTACATTCTCTGGGGTGTTTGATAACTTTCTGAACGCCATGGTACGTATCAGTAAGCAATACATAGGATTCCCACAGAATGATGGTGATTGGAGGCGCCTGAAGCGGGAATTCTTTGATATTGCTCAATTGCCCAATGTCTTGGGAGCCATTGATTGTACCCACATTGCGCTGCGTGCTCCAATTGATGACTTGCCCTTCAGAAATCGCAAACATTTTCATAGCCTCAACGTGCAGTATGTTTGTGACGCACGGATGAGGATTATGCATGTGTATGCGAATTTTGGAGGGGCTTGTCATGATGCCCGCATCCTCTCTCTGTCGTCCCTGTGGAGACAGTTTGAGGAAAGACAAATGCCCCCTGGTTATCTCGTTGGTGAGTATTTGTGCTCAACATGGTTAATTATTTTGACAATTGCCCATGTATTTTTTAACTGTTAGCGTCATGTTCAGCTATAGGATTAAATTTAACCATTTGTTATTTACCGACGCTAATGTCTAGTTTTATTGAAAAGCAGATATGTAGCATGTCTTACCTTAAGTGTTCATATAGAGAATGCAATGTAACCATGTAGTTAGCATTTTACACAAGGTTTGGTTTAGTAGAAATACGCATATGTAGCATGTCTTAGATGAAATGGCAAGATATTATCTCATGCAATTTAACCCTGTCATTGTCTTTTTCTGCTAATGTCTAGTTTTATTGAAATGCAGATATGTAGCATGTCTTACCTTAAGTGTTCAGATAGAGAATGCAATGTAACCATGTAGTTAGCATTTTACACAAGGTTTGGTTTAGTAGAAATACGCATATGTAGCATGTCTTAGATGAAATGGCAAGATATTATCTCATGCAATTTAACCCTGTCATTGTCTTTTTCCGCTAATGTCTAGTTTTATTGAAATGCAGATATGTAGCATGTCTTACCTTAAGTGTTCATATAGAGAATGCAATGTAACCATGTAGTTAGCATTTTACACAAGGTTTGGTTTAGTAGAAATACGCATATGTAGCATGTCTTAGATGAAATGGCAAGATATTATCTCATGCAATTTAACCCTGTCATTGTCTTTTTCTGCTAATGTCTAGTTTTATTGAAATGCAGATATGTAGCATGTCTTACCTTAAGTGTTCAGATAGAGAATGCAATGTAACCATGTAGTTAGCATTTTACACAAGGTTTGGTTTAGGAGAAATACGCATATGTAGCATGTCTTAGATGAAATGGCAAGATACAGATTTATATATAAATTTATTTTTATTTTTTTATGTTTCTGACAACTTTTAATATGGATTATGGTTTTTAAAAAATATATTTATACAACAATATACTAGTTTAAGTATTCTGTTTGAATTATGTTCTGTTCTAAATTTATAGGTGATTCTGGGTACATGAGCCGGCCTTGGCTCATTACCCCCTTGCGTAGCCCAACTGATGTGTCTGAGGAGCGCTACAATAGGGCTCATAAGAGAACCAGGGCGGTGGTTGAAAGGATGTTCGGGCTCCTGAAGATGAGATTCAGGTGCCTGGACCGTTCTGGAGGAGCACTCCAGTACAACCCAAAGAAGGTGGCTAAGATCGTTGTAGCCTGTAGCGTCCTGCATAATATTGCACAGCGGGCTGGGATGCTGCAGGCCGTCCCGGTGGACAGAGACCTCCTCAGAGATGAGGAGGATGATCCTGTTCTAGAGGGGGAATTCCAGGACGAGGGACTTGATGTCAGAGCAGACGTCATCAACCGCCACTTTAGACGGTAAATAATAGAAGTTACACTGGAGTATTTTCAATAGATGTGAACTCTAGGGAAATGACAAGTAGAGAATTGTGCAAACATGTTAGTATTGATCAAATGTTAGAATAATTTTTATTTCTCATAATATAGGTGATGCTCTGGGCATTGGGTCCTATAGCGAGTCTTTGCCACCTGGTTTTTAAAGAGGACATCAGATGGTAAGTAGAAATGTATGGACTGTTGCTGGCATGATTTGTACACAAATACATCATATGGCATACATTTTAAAAAATATAACTTTGTTTACACATTACTTAAAATGTACATAATCAGAAAGGGATACTCTAGAATGACTATGGTTCAATGTCACACAGAGGTTTGTTCTGCTCAATATGACTCATCTTCACACTTGATAGAAAATAACACAGGTTCATACACAGGCTTAGTAAGCTAGTGATAGATATTTATTATGAAATGGGGGGTGGGAGAGGGGTACAGAACTGATTCACACACTTGTATGAAATCTTTATATATAATTTCTTACATTAGGGAGATGACTTAATCTAAAGACTGAAAGGGAACAATTTGAAGCCTGACAGTGAAGATTTCCAAGACTGACAGTGGGGGAAAAGCCAAGATTGAAATTGAAGTATACCAATGGGATCATGTCTGGCATTATATTTCAATTCTGCTGACCTTGAAAACCATACAAATACATGTTCACATGGTAAGTGCAAACTATTTGATAGAATAAGGCTGTGGAGACATCCTATTGGAGACACTTAGATGATTTTCTATTTTGTAGATGGTATTTCCCAGTCCTCTATTTAATGAACTGATGAATAATACACCTATTGAAGATCAACTGTTTACCCCTGAATTGACTTTCAAAGACCATGCATTGTCCAGGTTGGTGTACCAATGCATGCTAGTGAAGACTGTAGAATATTAGTAGCTTACATACATTAGTCATATTTAGTTCTTAATTAGATATTTAGGGATCACAATCAGACACTTAGATGATTTTACTTTTTTAGATGGTATTTCCCAGTCCTCTATTTAATGAACTGATGAATAAGACACCTATTGAAGATCAACTGTTTACCCCTGAATTGACTTTCAAAGACCATGCATTGTCCAGGTTGGTGTACCAATGCATGCTAGTGAAGACTGTAGAATATTAGTAGCTTACATACATTAGTCATATTTAGTTCTTAATTAGATATTTAGGGATCACAATCAGACACTTAGATGATTTTACTTTTTTAGATGGTATTTCACAGTCCTCTATTTAATGAACTGATGAATAAGACACCTATTGAAGATCAACTGTTTACCCCTGAATTGACTTTCAAAGACCATGCATTGTCCAGGTTGGTGTACCAATGCATGCTAGTGAAGACTGTAGAATATTAGTAGCTTACATACATTAGTCATATTTAGTTCTTAATTAGATATTTAGGGATCACAATCAGACACTTAGATGATTTTACTTTTTTAGATGGTATTTAACAGTCCTCTATTTAATGAACTGATGAATAAGACACCTATTGAAGATCAACTGTTTACCCCTGAATTGACTTTCAAAGACCATGCATTGTCCAGGTTGGTGTACCAATGCATGCTAGTGAAGACTGTAGAATATTAGTAGCTTACATACATTAGTCATATTTAGTTCTTAATTAGATATTTAGGGATCACAATCAGAAAAAGGAATACATATTATAGTTGATATAGAGGTATTTGAATGGACATGAAATATTACATTTATGTTCAGCATACATATATTGTTTACATGTGATATACATTATTATGTATAATTTTAATTTTTGATATTTAAATATAATTTTTAATCAACAATATAATGGTGTATGTATTTCATTAATTTAAAATCAATGTAATGATTATCTTTAAAAAATGTTGATCAAAGTTAGAGCATAGACACCATATGATTTTAAATGTATTTTATGAATATTTTACAACGTGTGTATTAACTTTGTTCCATTTTTATTATTTGTCATTTCAGATTGGCATCTGATGACTTCCTGGAATATTTAATTATTTTCTATTAAATATATGTTTATTTTTAACAGATTCTAATATATATCAATATAATCTGTAAATAAATAAAACTTGGACTCCCATGACTGGTAGTTGGCTATTTGACAAGCACATGCATAAGAGAAAATAATGCATTAATAGTAGAAAATAAAAATCTTCAGAGAATATTAAAAGATATCTTTTAACATTAATTGGGGAGTCATATTCTTCAATGCTTTTATATTGAAAAAGTATATATTAAAAATATTTAGGATATGTATTAATATTATGATTGTTTTAACATTTAATAAGGTGAAGTGGTTCAATGACATGAAAGTGACAGTGTTGTTGAATGTAAAAAGAATTGTATAAGATCATGTATCTTCCTTAGGTATCTCAAAACATTATTAGAAAATATTTTACAATTATTACATTTATAAATGGTAGGTCATTTAACTTGATATTTTTAAAAAATTATTTATTGGATGCCAGGTTAATCTATGTAATTTTCTAGTGGAGTCATTTAACTATACTTAGTAATATTATGTATTTATTACAATCTTACCTCTTGGGTTAGACATCAAATATCTATATAGAATGTAATTTCCCCTTTAGTTTATTTTGTCAATGTTAAATCAAAATACAATATGTTTGGGTCCTTAAAGGGGTCATTCAAAATGTATATTTTGTATACATTGTTACAAATATCATACAAGAATTTAAACATATTTAGAATGTACTATAGAATTACATTCAGTCTTGAAATATACTTGTTAAAATAAAAATAAATGCACATATCTTAGTCAATGATATAAGGCATCTATATGCAAACAACAATCAGCATCAAAATAGCCTATGTAGAGATGTATTTAATCCACGAATCTATATAATTACAATATAATGATTGAATAACAAAACATATTAAGTTGGTCAAATATAAGATTATTATACAAAATGCATACATAACATATAGCTTAATGTCCCTCTACGCTGAAGGCTAAAAAAGACCTCATTTAATAAATATATTTCAGTCAGTGTGTAAAACAATCTAGAAGTTAATCTAAATTTGCTTTACTCATATGTTAGACTCATTTAGCAAAAGGAAGGTGCCTAGGTTTATGATATATTAAGCATTATTGTGAAATGTTTATTTAAAGGGACATGAACTCAAAATATACTTAAAGGTAGCCATTTAAAAAAACAATGATTTATACATTCTGAATGAGTATTCTATTTTAATCAACTTTAAAACTTGTCTCATATTATGAATGCTCATTGTGATGTTGCTATCATTACTTTAGAAATAAGGCAGTAAATAGCTAATTTATTTGCTTCAGTACTCTGGACAGAACTTGATTGTTTGGAATAATTGATGCAACAATCGTCAAGGACAACCCAGGTTTTTATTAAACAATTGTCCGTAATATAAAATATCATTATTGATTTGCAAAGAAACATAACAAGATAACTTAACATTTGATAATCGTATTAAATAATAAAGTTGATTAACATTTCATGCTCAATCACCAATGGTAAATTTGTTTGGACAGTGTCCCTTTAAGAGATTTAAAGAGTGTATTTACTTCTCTTCCTATCTTGACATACTTTGCTTGAAAAGCATATCGAGATAGGCTCAGTAGATGAAGATTGGTGGATGCACAGAGATGCCTTATGTGATTGTCTCAACCATGTGCATTTAAATTTCTTCTGTTGAGGATATATAAATACTAAGAGAAAATGATTTACAGTTTAAAGTCTAAACAATCTTCTATCTCTACAGATCATTTGATACAATTGTTTGTTTGTAATGTCTCTTTAAAACTAAAGACGCCATTGCACAATAACATATATGAGCACTTCAGAGAAATACAAGCTCGAGGTTTATTTGCGAATAACAAAGCTGTAGTTTAACATTTATAAACAGATTATCCAAGTTACTGACATTCTAACCGGAATTTTAACATTAATAAATATTGCGTGGGAAACGCATCTTCAAACACCAGATTAGCATATTTAAACATTAGTGTAATGTCACGCAATAGCACACAATCAATGTGCATTATAAATACATTTAATAGAGCAATGTCAATACTTCACAATAAATTTATTTAAAGAACAATAAAGACATACAATATTAAATGTGTATTTGTATTAAAGAAACAGACCGTTATTAAACCGAGAAATGTCTACAACATTAATAATGTGACAGGATTAGATTTTAAAGAGTATTTAATCATTAATATTTCACGGATCCCGGATATTAAATCTGCGTCACACATATCCGCATGACAGGCCCATGAGTTACAAATAAGTCTACATGAAAAATGAAGTTACAGCACCACCAAGCGGTATGTGTAAGGAAGTTACTAAGATATGAAACATTAAGGAACGGCCAATCAGAGTTCATCACACAAACACAACTTGAGTCAGGATGGTCTCACAGACATTATAACAATATTTCAAACTTTTATCCAATCAGATGTACAGATAAATTGTCCCATGGTGCATCTCATGTTTACTTCACCATATAAAAGTCCATTACACGTTGCCATCTTTGTCAGTTCTCTAATGCCTGCAGGCAGTTTATATTATTATAATATATTTATTGGACAACCCAGCAGGCATGTCAGTTCCCAGGTTCACCAAGGAGGAGAGCGCTGCACTGGTCCACGCCGTCAAGGACTTTTATCCCCAGCTGTTTGGGAACAAGAGGAGCTCGACAGATGCGCCTGTTAAGAAGGCCCTCTGGGAGTCTATCACCAATGCGGTTAGATTGGTGTGTGACGTCCAGAGGACCCAGGATCAGATCATGAGGAGATTCGGAGATATGAGGTTGCGTTTATCGAAAAAAGTCAACCTCATAAGGGACTGGGTACAAGCCCGTAAAAGAGGGGGCCAAAGAAAGGCCCCGCGGAAACTGTACCTACTCCCTTATGAGGTGACTTTATGCGAGCTCCTCAATCTCCGGGTCCCCAAAAGATTTAGATCCTCGCCATCCTCGGCCTCCTCTTCTTCCCTCCCAGCTGCGGGATCTGAAAGTCCTGACGCGGGGGACAGGGCAGATGCTTCTCCGTCCGGTGGCCTGGGAGGAGCCGATAGAGAATCTGAACCAGGTAATTATCCAACTTCATATAATATTTATAATGTTAAAAATCAAAAATGTGTATTTAGTCAGATACTAAACCTATACAGATCTCACAACATACACTACATATGATGTTTAGATATCTGATTTTAGATTATTGACACATGAAATAGGAATGATGTTTCTTGCGCTCTACAGAATATGCGTCACAGAGCGGAAATGTAATTTCGCATCCACGTTAACATGGGTTTGCGGAAAGTGGCATTGCTTTATACATGTTGTTCAAATGACGGATGCGTAATTCCGCTTGGAATCATTGCGCAATGATCGCGAAAATGGAATTTCTCATCCACGTTAACATGGGTTTGCGGAAAGTGGCATTGCTTTATACATGTTGTTCAAATGACGGATGCGTAATTCCGCTTGGAATCATTGCGCAATGATCGCGAAAATGGAATTTCTCATCCACGTTAACATGGGTTTGCGGAAAGTGGCATTGCTTTATACATGTTGTTCAAATGACGGATGCGTAATTCCGCTTGGAATCATTGCGCAATGATCGCGAAAATGGCATTTCTCATCCACGTTAACATGGGTTTGCGGAAAGTGGCATTGCTTTATACATGTTGTTAAAAATTAAATGGAAATTCTTAGATTAGTGAAGAATACAGTATTCTTATTTTAAATATTATATCTAATAAAAAACGAATAATACTAATAAATTATAACATATGGCCATCAATTGATGATTATGTAATAACAAGCAGATATTCTTAAAGATACAGTAAACAACACAACTGATTGAAAATAAGAGTCCAGGATATATTTATCATTAATTTAATAGCGGAAACTATTAACTCATGGGACTACCAAAGGATTAATATTTTTCTATTGATTTGTTATTAATGTAAATATTTTAAACATGGCATGATTAGTATTAATGATATGCAATCCTCATTTAATATATTACAGATATGGATGTGGCTGCTGGATCCTCAAGCCAGGGCTTGTCACAGTATGGTATGTCTCATTTTAATTGACATTTGTCTTAGAAACATGGAATGAACATTACATACTAAATACACATTGTTCAATATTTATATGTAATGTCTATTTAATAGATGAAAATTATATAATTATTCGGATATCCTTAAATAACATATTTGATTTTAATTGCATGCTCAATACCATTCATTACATCAACATATGGAGTAGATAATTCATTAACAAACAACAACATTGTGGAATCTATTTCATTTTAGATTAAAGGGATACTGAGCTACAATTATTAATATTGTCTTTCACATACAGTATGCAATATTAATAAACATAAAATATAATACTATCATCATATGTGACATATTCTATTGCTAAATGTAGTTTAAAATAAAGAAAGTACGTTTATGTGCATCTAAATATTTGTTGACCAACCTGGGTTTATATTGATGATTGGTGGATACCTTCAACAAACAATATTTATTGAATCCAATATTCCTTATCTGCCTTTAAGATTAATATCGAACAACATTCTAATTATAATAGGAGTCAATGTTAAATCATTTTTTACAGTTTGAACATAGAAATCAATTATTTAAATTAATCATGTCAGTGTCCCTTTAAGACAAAATAGATTAATTCATCTTTACATTATTTTTATTAAAAACTATTGATATATAAATCTAATTATCTGTTGGAGTTACTTTATAGATATCTGCATACTCTAACAGCACCATGATTACATATTTGTAATAATCAAGTTTGTTATGTATTGTGATAAATATGTGTTGTGTCCTAAACAAGATTACTGTACATTGAAAAAATGGGTCGATGTGACACATGTTTGTTTAGATTTGTCAACAGATGCTCCTCAATATGTGGTTTGTGTGTATTCTTGTAACTTCTTAAGGACATATGACGGAATTATTCCGTCATAAAACAATTGAGCTAAGTGAAAGCTGTGTCCTTAAAGGGTTAAGAACATTGATCATTGGGTATATTTAGATATGCAATAGCAGCATCTGAGATGAATTTGATGTCTAATGTAGTCTGACATTAAACATATGTTCAATACAGATATGTTTACAGAATCCCCTTGATTCAATCAAGCATTTTCTGGTGTAATGACTGCTCTATTCTTCACATTTTAAAGTTGATTAATGTTAAAATTCTAGACAGATGTGATTTAGTGATATCCAAAATGTGTTTAATAATATATATCTATATCATTCATAGAGAGAGTTGGTGTGGGAAGCCCACAGGAATCCAGCAGTGACATAGAGCCGCCTTTGCGGTCTCCTGGTAAGTCCATTGACTCATTTATATGTAATTGAAGGTGTATTGCTAATCAATATTATGATCATGATTCCGATGAAGCATAACATTATAAAAAATCATAGAATTTATCTTCTGATTATATATTTATTTTTTATATTGAGCGATTAATAATTTCTACTTTATTAGTCTACACATTTGTTATTCATAAGATGTCTAACATATGTTTTTTTAAAAAAAATTTTTTGACAACAGTCATCAAGTGATACACACATGAGAAATCTTAAATGTTCTATGTACTATGCTTTTATGAATTTAACATTAAGACAAACAATACATTAATATTCTGATTTATTGACAATAACAAATCTATTGTCATTTGTATGCTCCATCAAAATGATGTAAATCATAACTTTGTGTGTGTATATCTTTAATGCAACATTGATGTGCGTATTTGAGCAACAGTAACATATGTTATAATATCTGATCTTAAGGTGTACACAACATGTTATGTTTTACAGAGATTGATGTCACATGTGGGATGGAGGAGGAAGAGGCTGCCTTGGAGTCTGATGGTATGTGAAATATATCTATCATGTTTCCAACATGTTTCTTTTTTTGAAATCATTTTATTGAAGACATTCAAAGTCTACAGCTTTTTCCCTTTAAAAAGGAATATTATTTGTCTGTTCAAATACACTACTGCCCCCTTTCTATATCAGGCAGCATGAAAATCTGCTTGTATATATTTTTTTAAGAATATATAATTCATGCCATCATTATGTCACATGCATATTCCATGCCAAAACACAATAATAAGTTTCACATTGTACAGACAGTCATTGAGATTCATCTGAGTGCCTATATAGATACCATATCCTCATTTCAGAATAGTTTACAGATTCAAACACACTTCGAAGTATATTGAAAACATAATCAATTTGAAATGCGTTGATTTGATGTCAGGATGTATGAGATGTTAATATATTTCTTTTACATTTTCAGATGGATCCACCACTTCTGGTCATCTGGATTCCGCCCCTGCCCAGTCACAGACCCCTCCCCGTGCACACACCCCTGACCATGGCCACACCTCTGCACACACCCAGAGCCCTTCCCATCACCAAACTCATGACCATGCCCCGACCACTGCCAGCCCTTCCCATATTTCATATCCTGTCCCTCCCAAAAAACGCCCAGACACCCCCCTTCGCCGCTCTCCCCGTATTCTGGCCCGTACAGCTGCCCAGACCCAAACTCCCCACTCCCCAGCTGTACGGCCTACCCTGGAGCAGCAGCTCACCACTCCCCAAGCCATTCCCATCCCTCCCCAAGCCAATCCCATCCCTCCCCAAGCCAATCCCATCCCTCCCCCCTGTTTAAACCTTCATTGTCCTGGGTGTCAGATTGTCCTTCCCAGGCACAGCTGTAAGTATCATTCTAAATACACTTTATAAGATACTTAAAGGTACAGTGAAGTTAAATTGGTTACATTGTGATTCAAATCCAGCATGCAATGTTAAGCCAATGTATAATAGAATACTCTTATGAATTATTCGTCATTCTCTTGATATATTTATGGAAAACAACTTATTCCTATAATTAGTTTAAACAATAAAATAAATGTGGCCATCATTTCTTTATTGTTGGATGAATGTATCCATCAACCAGCATGCACAAACAAAGTTAATCAACAAATATTGGCTTCCATAAAAACCAACATTCTTGCATTCAAAATATAGCTTGACAATTAAAACATATAATGAATATGTGTAATTTCTAAAGATTTGTCATGTCATGCTCTATCTGAATCAGTCCATTAAATATTTAGGTTCAGTGTCCCTTTAATTGGATATCACTACATATACCAAACACCACTACTTGGATCCAAAATTGTATGTCCAAATGTGGATACATTATCTCTTGTCTAACCCAGTGGGAATGTAATTTCTTCTGGTTGCTATGTTTACACAGCTTGTCCTCAATGCCAAAATGTTTAAGGATAGGTGTGCCTACCACAGTCTAAATTGAATTTTTAAATTGCTGATGTAAGTACAATGTAAATCCTTTAACAACATTTGATACACTCAAGCTGTATAAGTGGATCATCTAAAACCAATTAAAGGGGACAACATGTTTGAGTAACATGAGCCTTTAATGATTTCTGTCTGTCTGAATAACCTAATTCATGTGTAAAGAATATATGAAAAATAATTTATGTAAATAATTATTTGTCTTTATGATGACAATGTATGTATTAAAATCTTTTATTCTGTTGTGTAATTATCCTTAATATTTAATTTTATTTTATTTTAGGCTGTGACTCAGCATGGCTCATGCTAGAAGGGATAGCAAGAGTAGAGCAGGCCGTGTTGAGGAACGCAGCTGTCCTGAGAGGGATGAACGACACCATGCAGGCCCAGCTCCGGGTTCAGGACTTGACTCTGCGTGAAATTATGCGATTACGTTCAAGGCCTGAATCTGGAGCTGGACATGCACAGGACAATGAAGAGGATGACCAGTAAGTGGAGGATCTGGATATGCTCCATGGTGGCAGATAAGAATCCTCCGTCCACATGTTGAATTTGTATTTATATTGTTGCCATTTGGCCTTTTTATCAGTTTATTGTTGTGCCTGTTGCACTCTTTTACCTTGTCATGTGTCTCCAATGAGGCTATGCTGGCCCTTGGCAACTCTCTTCATGGACTGTGATGCACTGTGTTACCTTGTCATGTGTCTCCAATGGGGCTATGCTGGCCCTTGGCAACTCTCTTCATGGACTGTGATGCACTGTGTTACCTTGTCATGTGTCTCCAATGGGGCTATGCTGGCCCTTGGCAACTCTCTTCATGGACTGTGATGCACTGTGTTACCTTGCCATGTGTCTCCAATGGGGCTATGCTGGCCCTTGGCAACTCTCTTCATGGACTGTGATGCACTGTGTTACCTTGTCATGTGTCTCCAATGGGGCTATGCTGGCCCTTGGCAACTCTCTTCATGGACTGTGATGCACTGTGTTACCTTGTCATGTGTCTCCAATGGGGCTATGCTGGCCCTTGGCAACTCTCTTCATGGACTGTGATGCACTGTGTTACCTTGCCATGTGTCTCCAATGGGGCTATGCTGGCCCTTGGCAACTCTCTTCATGGACTGTGATGCACTCTGTTACCTTGTCATGTGTCTCCAATGGGCCTATGCTGGCCCTTGGCAACTCTCTTCATGGACTGTGATGCACTGTGTTACCTTGTCATGTGTCTCCAATGGGGCTATGCTGGCCCTTGGCAACTCTCTTCATGGACTGTGATGCACTGTGTTACCTTGCCATGTGTCTCCAATGGGGCTATGCTGGCCCTTGGCAACTCTCTTCATGGACTGTGATGCACTGTGTTACCTTGTCATGTGTCTCCAATGGGGCTATGCTGGCCCTTGGCAACTCTCTTCATGGACTGTGATGCACTGTGTTACCTTGTCATGTGTCTCCAATGGGGCTATGCTGGCCCTTGGCAACTCTCTTCATGGACTGTGATGCACTGTGTTACCTTGTCATGTGTCTCCAATGGGGCTATGCTGGCCCTTGGCAACTCTCTTCATGGACTGTGATGCACTGTGTTACCTTGTCATGTGTCTCCAATGGGGCTATGCTGGCCCTTGGCAACTCTCTTCATGGACTGTGATGCACTGTGTTACCTTGTCATGTGTCTCCAATGGGGCTATGCTGGCCCTTGGCAACTCTCTTCATGGACTGTGATGCACTGTGTTACCTTGTCATATGGCTCATATATTCCTTATTTTTACAAGATTATTTATAAACGTTGTGTATGTTTTCTTACATACTAATAAAATACATTTTATTTCACAAATCTTTGTCCTCATTCTTCCTGTTATTTTTTGAAAGCTCTAGTTTATGTTGTTTATCCTTAAAGGGACCTAACAAATATATTTGTTATAATGAAATCATATATGTAAGACAATAGTAAATGACTTTAAGATTAACATCTCCAATGTAATCTTATTATTTGTGTTTATATTATTTTCTCTTAGCTCTATCATTGCCTGATTATGATTAGCAGAGTAATTTCTTTATATATGTATATATATTTTTGTATTTGTGTATATATGTATATTTAAATGTTCAGATCCATGTGTGTATTTATAAACTCTGCATGAATTGATGCACCTTTACCAAATGATCTGAGTATTGATACAATGATATAATCCCTGTAAAGTGTTCATTTTATTTAAATAGTATTGACTATGTGTATGCTCTTTTTAAAAACAAAATAATGTCCCTTTAAGTGATGTTGATCACTATTGTAAATGAATGTATTTCCATTTGTAAAGCGTTTTTGTCCTTTTTACAAGAACAAGGACATATAGTTTTATTAATAAACAATATTATTGTAATGTTGACAGCACCTGTATTTCATTTTAAAATATATATTATTGTCAAAGTGTAACCAAATAAATCTCTGTGTGTAATGCAAATAATGTAGATGATGAATATTAGTTAACTAATATGTTAACAAAATACATCTCCTCCCATATATGGCTATAGGTAGGCTGACAATAATTAAACTTGAATAAATGACACGTTTAATCAATACATGTATAACTATTGTTATTTAACAACAATCCAAACATATCTTAAAACATCAATGGCATATGTATTTCTCATGTGTATCTTTTAAATGTTAAAGATATACACCATAGCTATAGTTCAAGGGACAGTCAAGTCCGAAAAGATGATTCATGATTTGGTGACATTCCTAGATAGCAATCTACACACATACTAGTTCCTAAAATATAAATACGTTTCTTAGTGATATGCCAAGATGTCACTGAGTCCTTGTATTGTCTGCGGTTTTTTCAGCGATCTCGGATGCGCCATGTTGCTTAAGACGTCACCTGCCAGGCTGTCCAATGATTCCTTGTATTGACTGACGTTCTTACGTGATCAGGAATATGCCTTTTATTGGATTGCGTTTTGACGCGATCAAGGATGCGCCTTTTTTTTTGGGCGTTCTTACGTGATCAATAATGTGCCTTTCATTGGATGGCGTTCTTACGTGATCAAGGAAGCGCCATGTTAAGACGGCACATGTAAAGTTAAAAAAACGTGTGATTGGATTGCGTAGTCCCGCAATATTTGTGCACGTTAAAAACGTTTGTGACTGCATGCAATTTTAAAAAGCTTGCGAATATGTATTATTTGCATCATGTTACATTGTTGACCCGTAGCTGATAAAGACCAACACATTCTCTTTTGCTGGATGTCTGGTTGAATCAACGAACGAAAGCAAAATGTTTTCATGCATAGGATATTTATAGGCAAGTGCAAATCTCTACAGTCCATGTTTAATGTTTGTCAACAATGTTCCTTTTTCTGAAAAATTACTGTTGTGTTTAATGTTGAACATATCTAATTAATAAATATGCGCTATTGTGTTTGAATAAAGTAATCAATATGCATTTATCATATGCTAAATATATGATGCCGACTTCTTCTAAATGTAATTTCGTTGTATATTTTATGAAAGGTTCATTAGACACTCACATTATAAATAAAAATATTTGATTTTGTCTCTAGTTAGATAGTCCATTGTTTAACCAATAGGTTTATTTTGTCTTGTGTTGTAAGAAAATGTAAGTAATTTTCTTACTCCTCGCAAAGCCAATGAGTTTCATGTGAGTACCATCTCCAGCTTTGTCCAGTTTGTGTAAAGGGGCTTTTCATATGTTAATGATGGGGTATTGTGTTGTTTTACGGTTGTAATGGTGGTTCATCTATATTTTCAATATAGCTAACCCTATTTTATTTGCAAGTGTTTGAAGCTTTTTAATATTGATATCAGTATATGTTAATCTTGTTGTTTGTAGTAGTGTCTATTACATACAGTTATGTAAAAAATATAGGATACTGTCCCTTGAATGCAAATGTTGTTTTTTGTATCATGTATGAGATCCACATAGTTTAATCTTCAAATATATTTTTGTTAGCATATTTCCCCCCCCCACTCCTAAAAGGACTTTAAACCATATTCATTGTTAAAATAAAAATATTTACAATAAAATATTAACACAATAATGTCTCTTAAAGAAAATAGACTTTATTTAACACGTCAATATAAATGTGATTTTAAAATTTATTTTTTGACAAAGTACATGTAGATATACCAACAAGCTTAAAATATGTGTTAGCATATGTAATGTTGTTAAAGGGACAGTTTAGAAAAAAAAAAATTTTTACAATTATTCGAAAAGTCAATTCTGTAATATCAAGGATATCAAATGTTTCTCAACAATTGAACATTTGTCTGGGTTTATTTAAATTTGCTATCTAAACCTATGAGGTTGGTGTGCTCATTTCTTAAATCTTGAAGAGTGCTTGTAATCATTATACAATTTGAGCACTAGAGGGCATTTGGATAGCATTTGTATATGTAAAACCTTGTGCTCATACAGCATATTATTGACCATGTATTGATCATTGATATCTAAAATGTTGTTATGTCAGAACAACAAATAAGTGGTCATTTTTCATAGTCATAGATACAAGGGTAAGCACATAAGTCACACATGTATTTCTCCATGTTTTGTTGTTTCAAACTTTATAATGCGTAATACAGTGTTTTCTTTGTAATCAATAATTTTCTGACTGTCCCTTTAAGCTGTGTTATTGGCATTCAAACAGTAATATGCCATCATGGATAATTGTTATGGTAATTTAGTTAGCGATTCGGGAAACAGTTTGGACATCACATCACAGAAACCAATCAATATCATGAACAAGGATAGGTATGTGATGATGTGGTTTTCACACACTTATAACCCACACTCTGCAAAGAATCTTCCTCCATGGACCCGGTCCCATAGAAGTCGATTATATACAGAGTGTGGTCCACAAGTGTATGAAAACCACATCATCACATACCTATCCATTACACAAAAAAAAAATTTGAAGATGGAAAAAAATACTTACTTCCTCTTCCTTCCCCTCTTCCCACGGGGCTGAGGCTCTGGGAGAGGCAACTGCCGACTCCGAAGAGTCCTCCTTGGAGCTGTTGTGGGAGGAGTGGAAGGAAGAGTACTGGGACGACCAAGGTGAGGAGTAGATGGCTGAGGAGGAGGAGGAGAAGATGGATGAGGAGGAGAAGATGGCTGAGGAGGAGGAGGAGTAGATGGCTGAGGAGGAGGAGGAGTAGATGGCTGAGGAGGAGGATGAGATGGGCCGGCAGGAGGAGATGGCCCAGCAGCAAGAGGCCCAGCAACAAGAGGCCCAGCAACAGGAGGTAGACCAGCATGCGCCTCCCGGAAAAATGTGAACATTTCCTGATGAAGATTAAACATTCTTGTTTGTCCTTCTTGTATTCTATTCAGTATACTGATTATTTCATTTTGGCCTTGAATTATTTGATTCTGCCCATCAAGTATTCTGCGTCGTCCTTCTATGTTTTCTATCCGGGAGGTACGCATCTGGTCTATGTACTCCAGTAGAACCCGCACCTCCGCTATTTCTTCTTGTTGTGCCTGTTGAACCCGTGCACGGCGGGGTGCCCGTGCACGGCGGAGTGCGGGTCTTTGAGGGACCTCGGGTTCCGCGGGTTCAGCGGGATCCTCCTGTGCTTCCGGGGCCTCTTCATCATCTCCCGTGCGCTGTTCGTCACGGGGGGCCTCTTCCCTCCGAAGTGGGAATTCCTCACCACCACTCTCATCCCGGGGAGATGCAGGAGGCTGTGCTGCCTCGTCCCCAGACTCTGTATATAAATAAAGAAAAAAAAATATATATATATATATTAGCATATTTGCAAATCAAGGTTTAAATGACTTAGCTTACGATACAATTACAAATGCAGAATCATTAATCCACTTTGAAATCTAACAAACAATCAATACGATTTCCGCTTTTTCTAAACCGTGTTTGTGATATCTGGTCAATGTGAATGTTTTTGCGTTTGTTTTCAGTCTGTTTAAATGCACACCTAACCTATAGCCTAGATACTGATGTAACCGCAAAGTAATAGAATGCGTGTAAACAGCGTAATAGCATTAATCTGATCCTTAACACATGAAACCCAATGTTTTATCTTTCATGATTTAGAAGCATACATTTAGTATCAACTTTCGAATGTACTTTTCTTATCTAATTAGCTTAATTCTCTGGATATTCTTTGCTGAAAAGCATATCTAAATATGCTTATAAGATGCTGATTGTTAGCTGAATATAGCTGCCTCCTGTGATTGTTTCACCGTGTGCATGGCTATTTCTTCATTAAAATATATCTCAAGAATGAATCAAATTAGGTAATATAAGTACATTTGAATGTTTTGTCAAATTGTATTCGCTACCTCAATCATGAAAGTAAATTTTTGCGTATAGTGTCCATTGAAATACATTCGTATGTGAAATTATTGTTCAATGAGCTTACCGTCAGATGAGAGTGGCAGGTTCCCGGTATCGATTCCTCCGATACCGACTACTTCCACCTCGGAGATGCTGGGCCGCAACATTTCCTCCCATCTGCAGTACTCCATTTCAAGGGCAGGGCCGCCACTGGTCCCTGCGGCATGTCGGGCCTCCAGGCTTAACTTTTTTTTAAGTTCAAGTTTACAGTCCCGGTACCGATGTTTGATAGAATCCATATCCCGGTTCCGGCCACCCACTGCATTGACTGCATTCCTAATCTCGTTCCAGAGCCTCCTCCTGTCAGTCGGGGTAGTCTTCTGGTGCTGCAGCATCCTATGCCTGGCCATATAGGCCTCTACGAGGGCCTCCTTCTCCTCCATCGTAAACCTCGCCTCCCTAGTCGTCTTGGCCTTCCCCTGTGACGATGCCCTCTGTTTCCCGGACTGTGAAGCCCTACTCTGACCGCCACTGGGCCCAGCCACTTGGTCATCTTGAACCAAGTGGCTGGGTCCACCCACCGCTTCCACCCCCGCTTCCTGCCCCCCTTCCTGCCCCCCTTCCTGCCCTGTTCCTCTCCCCCTCCCTCTACTCCCCCCTCTACCTGTCCCCTGCCTGGCCTCCATCTCCTCCCTAAACTAAACCCCAAATAATCAAACAAAAAGTGAGTGTGATGAAATGAAAGGGGGTCAAAATAAAGAACTAAAAAGACAAAAAAGGTGCTTAAAGTGTGAGGGATGTAAAAAAAAACAAAGAGGGTAAGGAGTATTTAAATAAACGAAAAGAATAAGACTAAAAGGAGGATATGTAAACTAAATGTAACTAGGGGATGGGTATGGGATGGGTATGGGGTATGGGATAAGAGTAAATGGGATGAAAGGGAATGGGACTACAAGGAATGGGGTATGGAGTGTAGTATGAGGGGGTAGGGGGTATGGAGTGTATGTAGTGTTATTGATAAGTGTATGTATGTATTGAATGTGTTTGCGTGTAAATGTGTTAAGTGTACAGATAAATCACTCGCTCGCTAACTAACACTACTTCTAATTCTCACTAACAAACACTCCCACTAACGCTCACTAACTACCACTAACTGACGCTCACACTAACAACTATCACTAATAACTCCCACTAACTCACTCACGCTCCCACTAACAGACTCTCTCCCACTCCCACTAACTCCCACTAACTCAATCACTCTCTCACGCTAACACTACCAACTGACTCTCTCACGCTAACACTACCAACTGACTCTCTCACGCTAACACTACCAACTGACTCTCTCACGCTAACACTAACTCACTCTCAAAAATTCTCAAAATCTCTATTCTTAAATCTCCAAAGACCCACCAGCAACACAGTCAAAGAAGCCATGCTTGTGTGGTGCTTATATACCCTGTGTAAATGTTTAATGATGTCCCAATTTCCATTGTAATTAGTGTTCAGGTGTGCTTTATTAGCAATTAATATTATTGCAATGTGTATTAGGTGTGTGAATTTGCGCATGCTCATTTAGAGTTGGTATTTGTGGAATGTGTAGAATGCGATGATGTCATAGTGTTCGTTTTCGCTTTCATTGTCCAAAAGTATTCTTTTTAAATGTGAATTAGCGATGGTGTGTTCTTCGTGAAGTGTTGTATATGTATGTTTTTCATAATATATAATGATATTGAATGCGATTTTGTTTCTAGTGTATGTATATCTTTTTTAATCCTTGTTGTTATTGTGCGATTTTCCGCATCTTAAAGTATATGCGTATTCCCCGTATAAATAGTATTAAAACTTCCCCCGCTTGTGAATGTGTAATGCTTGTGTGCTTTGTTGATTGATTGTTGTTGTGACATTTGCGGCGTGTTATTGTTGTGCATGATGTGGTATGCGTCATATGACCGAGCTGTGCGTATTCTCGCGAGATCGAGTGTTAGGTGAAAAAAGGCAATTTATTTGCTTTCCCATTGATCTCTATGGGAGACTGTCTAACGCGGGCAGGATTACGCGTGTGACATACACGCGTTAGGAGCATCGTTAGATGGTCTTATATTAACTCTAAATACCGGAGTCAAACAATGACGTGCGTTAGACATAAACACGCGTGGCGTTAACAGCCCATCTACCGCCGAACTCTAAATCTAGCCGTAAGTCTGCTTTTTATACCGTTTTGAATATTTACAGCAGCTGGGGACTTTTTACTTTTGAAGCAACCACGGAGCAGTAACAGCTCAATTTTCTGCAAGCGGCTCAAGTGTTTTTAAACGTTGTCTTTATTGCTTTGAAATACCTCATACACTATTGAGGTTTCTATGTGTGAGTGCACTACTGTTTAATCAATAAATTGCTATCTGCCTATACGGGGTTGCACTATTATTGTCCATATCTCTTTTACATGTACATCGCCTGTTGAAAAGGATAAAGACTAAGACGAACACCTTTAAGAAGTCCTCTAAGCTGTCACCTGGACAATAGGAGCAGGAAGGAAGTTTCTACTGATACTACGCGGCACTTATCTCATATTGATTGAGGTCGAGGAGTGTGAGTAGATTTCCTTAAGGGCATTGCCACCCGGGCTCTGGGCTACATTTTCTCAACTGATAATCACTTGTTTTTGTTTTACAATACCTGTTCAGTCCTAATATATTGAGGACTAATAACATTTATTTATTTATAGAGCTGTGTATTAGTGTAATGCTCTGTATATTATGTTTATAAGGTTTATTCAGAATATCGCATTTTATATTTTCTAATTCCAAAATTCTTAAATTCAATTTCATTTATATTTATGTACTTTTATTTCCATTAGGTCATTTGTATTTTTAACTAGGATACCAGAGATATTCACTTATCTTATTGCAGGGTATCATATTGCAGTTTTGTATATATTTAGTTTGTTTATGTCACTAGGCAAGTGATATCTCTAACCAGGTAACATAACATATAATTGTAGGTATTAACTATTTGTATCGTTTATCAATCATTATTGTTAAATTGAGAACTTGATATCTGGGACTAATAAGTCTATTACTTTATTTTATTTTGCTAAGATAAGTGTTGTTAACATTTTGTGGTAAATTGACTAACTATATGTTAGATACTATCAGCTTATTAGTATTTTATATTGTACCTGCGCCCACTCATTCTATCTTTTCTCTTGCATTTACATTTTTTCTTACCAGAGTTAGAGAGTGTGGGGACTTTTCTTCCCTGGTAGATAGAATAGGGCTGCATTTACTTTTGTTTTCTGTTTAGTTTAGTATTTTGTTCAGAGTTCTATATTTGCGCCATAAGCACAATCCTTTCTTTTCCATCATTACTATTTTGGTTAATATTTTTTTTTTTTTTTGACCAGCTGCAAATGGGCTTAATAGCTCAAGGAGAAGCTACAGTGACACAATAAGTGTTTGTGTTTATGTTGCTAATCTGCCAATTTACAAGATTAAAATAAAATTCCAAATGTATTTTATAAATACTCCAGCATTGTATTTCCACACCGGATACATGACTATCTAGACATACTCAACATTCTACATTCCTTTGGAGCAGACATTTTATGTATATATAAGGGAGAATCACTAACTACAGATCTTAAATAGATTTGTTTTATAATATATAATTACTCTTATATTATTTGAGATTTTAAAGGTTTGAAGCAATTGGCAACCTTTTTTTTAGTGTTTATTTATTTTAAAATGGTTATTTTAAATATTATCAAAACAGCCATTGTTAGTGTGGACATGCATTGATTTGATCTACTTTTTAATACATTTTCTTCTACGTACCAAACCTTGGATATTCTGTGTTACCTAATTTGAGTTACTGATTTGGGAGTTTTTCCACACACTGGAATTACTGTTTTGCTTTTTGTTACAGTGTGAAGTAGCAGAGATACCAGTAAGCCAGAGCCACAGAGGGGACAGAATGCTGGGATGATATTTTAACAAAGCCTGGATGGACAATGCTTGCTTCTGCAAACCTGCCTTCCCGGGATCGCAGCTTGTGCATTGCTGCCCCCTGCTCACGTTAGGCCAATGGTGCATGAGTAGGGGCTGACATTTACCCCGGGCTAACGTGTCCGGGTGATTCAAATCCCGCTAGTTAAGAGCTGGTTCACAGGTTAGGAAGCAGCGTAGACTCACTCACTCAAGCCTAAGGAGAAGGTGCTCCAAAGCTGCATATGCAGCTTGATAAATTGAGCCCTTAGCCTGGATAGCACCTTGCTTTTTGGGTATCTTTTTGCGCACTACTGTCTATTCTATTGATATTTTGTGTGTTATAAGATAAAGCACTATTGTGGCATCCTTGTTTTTTCTATCAGCTCTTGCAATATAATCATCTGTACATAGATACATACACACATATATACATATTCTCTAATATACTAATGTTTACAAACATTTTCACAACACATCTGTTGACTGGTAGGAATATGATGGACAATCCATTTTACATTTTGTATGGGTATTTTTGAGGGGAGCCGATAAAGATGTGGGAATTGGAAGATGGAGTCTACTAGTTACATCTGAAATGAAAGGCTGTATTTCAGTGTCAGAAAGCATTTTTTCAAAATGTATAATACGGTCACATTGCGGGTGTTTTCATTTATTCACTACAGTGTTCACGGTAGCAGATGGTTTACCTTATTTCTCCTGAGAAGATGAACTTTCCCTCAAACTCGCCATGATAGTAAACATTAAGCATAATTAAAATGTCATTTAAATTATGTGTTTAGTTTTCGACCACACAGTTGTTTATTAGTACATTTATTTGTTTATTGAATATGTTGTTTAATTTGTGTTTTTGCGTGAAGTATAAAAGGTAATTGGTTTGACTCTCATTAAGAGTATCCAGCAAAGGGATGAAGGACAATACCCATAAGGGTCTCTAGGATAGGAGTATGGGCAAAAGGACATTCTGGGCTATGCTCTACAAAGCTACATTAAAAAGTTTGCTGGAGTAACATCTTTGACTGGGTTCTGTATTGGACTCCAGAAAGTGGACTATTCAGTACTTAAATATACAGGCTGTTATTATTATCGGAAATTAGAATCAAATTGATTTCATAACACATGGAAGATGTTTGTGTGACCCAATGTTAAAAACCTTTTTCATGTATGAGATGTTACATCCAATAAAAAAGATTTTACCTAAATGATGTTTATTTTCAAATTAAACTTTATGCCTATAAAACTTTCCTAATTAAAGCCTGTTTATGAAACTACAGATTAACAATGAATTTTGCATACACCGGAAGTAATTACAGAGGCACTTTGAATGCCCAAGTGAATTAACATGGGCAACCATGAAATGCCTAATTGTTTAAAGCAATCTTTCTTTTTAAATCTAAATACAAAACATATTTTGTGAAAGGCTGTGCTATTTAAGAACCCGAGGCAAGCCATGTATAGATTTTTTTAAACATGTAGATTAGATGGAAAATAATTCAAAATGGCTATCTCAGTCACATGTAGGCCATTCTATAAATAAATAATATGATTTTATTTTTATTTAAAATATTAGGTAAAAGGTAAGAGTGAAATTATGTTTTGACAACAATTTGAAAAAGATGAGAAAATAGGAAATGAGTAGGTTTAAGTATTGTTTAATTCTGTGAAGCTCTTGAAAACTGCTGGTGTAACGCCGCCCCCTGCAGATTCGCGACCAATCGGCCACCAGCAGGGGGGTGTCAGTCAACCCGATCGTACTTGATCAGGTTGAATTGTGGTGAACTTTAGACTGCTGTCTTTAGACTGCTGCTTCATTACTGGTGTACACGGGCTCTCAAGCTCCATTCAGAGCTTGATAAATGGTCCTCGAAATGTAAGTGTACAAGCTCTTGAGAGGGACATTAAACACTAAAGCCTAGATTACAAATTAAGAGTATTTGATAGTGCTGGGTGTTATATTCATATCGCTACTCTGCGTTACAAATATATTACAATCTGGTGTTCCAAATGAATGGTAAATGGCAGATAATCTTAACTTAGCGCACCTTATACTTTCAATGGATAGTGCAGGGAGCGCTATTATTCCTCATATTATTTACAAGTGGTGAGCCCAACACATAATATCTCTGGAAAATGTAGCCCTCTTTGAGACATGAAGTAAGGTGTTAAGACATAACAAAATATATATATATACATATACATTCTATTGTTGCCCGCAAGATTCTGACCTTTTGCCTGGATATTGTTTACCCCTTTGGATCCTGGTTTGGCACCATATTTAGTTTGCACAGTATTGACCTTTGGCCTGAACTAACCTTGATTTTGTCTTGTCCTCTGGATTTGTCGTGTCCTGGGTCTAACCCTCTGTGCTGGGGCAGTGTGTCTCATTGTCACTTCCCAAATACAGGTTCCTTTCCTGGACTGACTTTACTACTCCTGTGACAGTATTTCACTCATATTTATACATATTAAAAGGGATTTTTTTAAATTGATTTAAATGTTTTGACAATGACAAGGTGGTGGACTGGGTAGGGTTCAAAGGTATACATGTATTTGTATGTGTGTAGATATATCTATGTATATCTGTGCACACATTAATATGTACACACATACACGTACATTTCCTTGGGTTGGTAGAGATCTTCATCCTTGTAGTAGCCTTTTTAAAGTGTTTTTTTATAACTAGCTTCTGTCTTTAGACTTTTATTAAGGAACTTTGGTCATTTCCAGTGCCAAGAGTCTCACATTTTTCTCTCAGCATTTGGGTTAATTTTCCTGTTTATACGCAACTGGTTTCTTTTGGTTTGCTCAAGTTGCTAATTGTCATGAAAATGGGGGACATAATAGGTTATTATAATATACAAGTAAGCTATTCTATAGCATTATTTAAATATTAGCTATAAATGATCGTACACAAAGAATATATAATTGCATCATGAACAGTTGTCATAATTTACTTTTAAACGGAAATACATTTTTTTATATTTAAGCAACTGTTTTGACGTCTTTTTGTCCCCAGTTTATTTAATTTGAAGCATCCTATTAGAGTTATAGAGGCCTAGTTATCAAGCCGTCTACTTTACCTGCCTTCGCCGGTTCAATACGCCCGCCTAAGCTCGCCTACCATCGCCGTCGCGGACCTGCAAAATTTAACCTAAGTTATCAATAAATCTGCCAAAAAGCCACACACCAAGTACGGGGCGATGAGCAGCGGACTGTGATAGTTATCACTCATCCGATCTCGCTGCTCTTCGGCTTTTTGACAGCTTTATTGCTAGCCTGTCACTAAGCACCCATACTAACTACACTGTTCTACCCCCTATACCGGCGCCCCCGGAGCCCCCCGCAACTAAATAAAGTTATTAACCCCTAAACCGCTGCTCCTAGACCCCACCGCAACTCTTATAAATGTATTAACCCCTAAACTGCCGCTCCCGGACACCGCCGCCACCTACATTATACCTAGTAATCCCTATCCTGCCCCCCCTATACCGCCGCCCTCTATAATAAAGTTATTAACCCCTATCCTGCGGATCCCGGACCTCGCCGCAACTAAATAAATAGTTTAACCCCTAAACCGCCGCTCCCGGACCCAGCCGCCACCTATATTAAACTTATTAACCCCTAATCTGCCCCCCCTACACCGTCGCCACCTATAATACATTTATTAACCCCTATCCTGCCCCCCCTACACTGCCGCCACTGTAATAAAATTATTAACCCCTAAACCTAAGTCTAACACTAACCCTAACACCCCCCCTAACTTAAATATTAATCAAATAAATCTAAATAATATTTATCTTATTAACTAAATTAATCCTATTTAAAACTAAATACTTACCTTTAAAATAAACCCTAATATAGCTACAATATAAATAATAATTATATTGTAGCTATCTTAGGATTTATTTTTATTTTACAGGCAACTTTCAATTTATTTTAACTAGGTACAATAGCTATTAAATAGTTAATAACTATTTAATAGCTACCTAGCTAAAATAAAGATAAATTTACCTGTAAAATAAAAACTAACCTAAGTTACAATTACACCTAACACTACACTATCATTAAATAAATGAATCCTATTTAAAACTAAATACTTACCTGTAAAATAAACCCTAAGATTATTAATTACATTGTAGCTATTTTAGGATTTATATTTATTTTACAGGTAACGTTGTATTTATTTTAACTAGGTACAATAGTTATTAAATAATTATTAACTATTTAATGACTACCTAGTTAAAAGAAATACAAAATTACCAGTAAAATAAATCCTAACCTAAGTTACAATTAAACCTAACACTACGCTATCATTAAATAAATTAAATACAAATATCTACAAATAAATACAAATAAATACACTAACTAAAGTACAAAAAATAAAAAAAGAACTAAGTTACAAAAAATAAAAAAATAATTTACAAACATTATAAAAATATTACAACAATTTTAAGCTAATTACACCCCCTAATAAAATAACAATGCCCCCCAAAATAAAAAAATTCCCTACCCTATTCTACATTAAAAAGATACCAGCTCTATTACCTTACCAGCCCTTAAAAGGGCCTTTTGCGGGGCATGCCCCAAAGAAAACAGCTCTTTTGCCTGTAAAATAAAAATACACCCCCCCCAACATTAAAACCCACCACCCACATACCCCTACTCTAACCCAAACCCCCCTTAAATAGACCTAACACTACCCCCTGAAGATCTTCCTACCTTGAGTCGTCTTCACTCAGTCGAGCCGAATTCTTCATCCAATCTGGGCGATGTCTTCATCCAAGTGGGGGCTGAAGAGGTCCATCATCCGGCTGAAGTCTTCATCCAAGCGGGGGCTGAAAAGGTCCATCATCCGGCTGAAGTCTTCATCCAAGCGGGGGCTGAAGAGGTCCATAATCTGGCTGAAGTCTTCATCCAAGCTGGGGCTGAAGAGGTCCATCAACCGGTCTTCTATCAAGCGGCATCTTCGATCTTCTTTCTTCCGGCTCCATCTTCATACCGCCGACGCGGAACATCCTTCCTCCATGACAAACTCCCGACGAATGACGGTTCCTTTAAGGGACGTCATCCAAGATGGATGATCGGAACAGCCAATAGAATGCGAGCTCAATCTGATTGGCTGATTGGATCAGCCAATCGGATTGAACTTGAATCTGATTGGCTGATTCCATCAGGGAGTTCGTTGTGGAGGAAGGATGTTCCGCATCGGCGGGATGAAGATGGATCCGGAAGAAAGAAGATTGAAGATGCCGCTTGATAGAAGACTTCAGCCGGATGATGGACCTCTTCAGCCCCCGCTTGGATGAAGACTTCAGCTGGATGATGGACCTCTTCAGCCCCCGCTTGGATGAAGACATCGCCCGGATTGGATGAAGAATTCGGCTCGGCTGAGTGAAGACGACTCAAGGTAGGAAGATCTTCAGGGGGTAGTGTTAGGTTTATTTAAGGGGGGTTTGGGTTAGAGTAGGGGTATGTGGGTGGTGGGTTTTAATGTTGGGGGGGGGTGTATTTTTATTTTACAGGCAAAAGAGCTGTTTTCTTTGGGGCATGCCCCGCAAAAGGCCCTTTTAAGGGCTGGTAAAGTAATAGAGCTGTAATCTTTTTAATGTAGAATAGGGTAGGGAATTTTTTTATTTTGGGGGGCTTTGTTATTTTATTAGGGGGCTTAGAGTAGGTGTAATTAGCTTAAAATTGTTGTAATATTTTTATAATGTTTGTAAATTATTTTTTTATTTTTTGTAACTTAGTTCTTTTTTTATTTTTTGTACTTTAGTTAGTGTATTTATTTGTATTTATTTGTAGGTATTTGGTACCTAGTTAAAATAAATTGAAAGTTGCCTGTAAAATAAAAATAAATCCTAAAATAGCTACAATATAATTATTATTTATATTGTAGCTATATTAGGGTTTATTTTACAAGTAAGTATTTAGCTTTAAATAGGAATAATTTAGTTAATAAGAGTTCATTTATTTCGTTAGATTTAAATTAGATTTAATTTAGGGGGTGTTAGGTTTAGACTTAGCTTTAGGGGTTAATAATGTTATTATAGGTTGCGGCGGTATAGGGGGGGCAGGATAGGGGTTAATAAAAATATTATAGGTGACAACGGTGTAGGGGGGGCAGATTAGGGGTGCTTAGACTCGGGGTACATGTTAGGGTGTTAGGTGTACACACTTCCCATAGGAATGAATGGGATGTCAGGCAGCAGCGAACTTGAACTTTCGCTATCGTCTGACTCCCATTGATTCCTATGGGATCCGCCGCCTCCAGGGCGGCGGTTTGAAAACCAGATACGCTGGGCCGTAAAAGTGCCGAGCGTACCTGCTGGGATTTTGATAACTCCCAAAAGTAGTCAGATTGTGCCGACTGAGTCCGGCGGATCGATGCTTACGTCACTAACTTCTACTTTTGCCGGTCTCTAGCCTTTGATAACTAAGGCGAATAAGCCTCGCCACAAATACACTGTATTTGAGGTTGACGGCTTGATAACTAGGCCGCATAAAGTCTTTTGGTGAAGTGAGTTATAACATTCTTCTAGAACCTGCACCCAGGATATGCTCAGGTTTGTGAAATTAAAGGGACATTGTACAAAACAAATGAAAGTGCAGGCAGAAAACGTTCATTTAGCTGCTAAGAGTTCATTGTATTCCAAGCACCTGCAGGAACATTCTTTAAGGCAATACATTTTTTTTTACCGCCTGTGAGCGCTAACTGTACTCAAGGTATAGCAATAGTGCTCCCATATTAGAGTTTTTATTAAAAGTTGAAAGTAAAAATGTACGGCTAGATTCCGAGTCTTGTGTTAGCCTTAAAAAGCAGCGTTAAGGGGTCCTAACGCTGCTTTTAACGCCCGCTGGCATTACGAGTCAGGCAGGAAAGGGTCTACCGCTTACTTTTTTTCCGCGATTTTAGCTTACCGCAAATCCCCTTACATCAATTGCCTATCTTTTTAATGGGATTTGCCTAACGCCGGTATTACGATCGCCAAAGTGCGGTAGACCCTCTCCTGGCAAGACTCCTACCTCATATAAAAGTCAGTAGTTAAGAGTTTTATGGGCTAACGCCGGAACATGAAGCTCTTAACTAAAGTGCTAAAAGTACACTAACACCCATAAACTACCTATTAACCCCTAAACCGAGCCCCCCCACATCCGAAACACCTAAACAAAATGTTTAACCCCTAATCTGCCGACCGGACATTGCCGCCACTTTAATAAATGTATTAACCCCTAAACCGCCGCACTCCCGCCTCGCAAACACTAGTTACATTTTATTAACCCCTAATCTGCCGTCCCTAACATCACTGACACCTACCTACATTTATTAACCCCTAATCTTCCAACCCCAACGTCGCCGCTACTATATTAAATTTATTAACCCCTAAACCTAAGTCTAACCCTAACCCTAAACCCCCCTAACTTAAATTTAATTTAAATTAAACAAAATAAATTTACCATAATTAAATAAATTATTCCTATTTAAAACTAAATACTTACCGATAAAATAAACCCTAAGCTAGCTACAATATAACTAATAGTTACAATGTAGCTAGCTTAGGATTTATTTTTATTTTACAGGCAACTTTGTATTTATTTTAACTAGGTAGAATAGTTATAGTTATTAAATAGTTATTAACTATTTAATAACTACCTAGCTAAAATAAGTACAAAAATACCTGTAAAATAAAACCTAACCTAAGTTACAATTATACCTAACCCTACACTATAATTAAACTAATTACCTAAACTACCTACAGTTAATTACAATTAAATTAAATAAACTAAATTATGGGAAAAAAACCCCCAATAAATTACAGGGGGAAAAAAAAGGGCCTTTTGCGGGGCATTGCCCCAAAGTAATCAGCTCTTTCACCTGTAAAAAAAAATACAATACCTCCCCAACATTAAAACCCACCACCCACACACCCAACCCTACTCTAAAACCCACACAATCCCCCCTTAAAAAAACACTACCCCCTTGAAGATCACCCTACCTTGAGATGTCTTCACCCAGCCGGGCACAAGTGGTCCTCCAGAGGGTCCGAAGTCTTCATCCTATCCAGCCAGAAGAAGACATCCAGACCGGCAGAAGGCTTCATCCAGGTGGCATCTTCTATCTTCATCCTTCCGGAGCGGAGCGGGTCCATCTTCAAGACATCTGACGCAGAGCATCCTCTTCATCTGACGGCCGACGACTGAATGACTGGTCCTTTAAGTGACGTCATCCAAGATGGTGTCCCTTGAATTCCGATTGGAATTCAAGGGTGAAGACGACTCAAGGTTGGGAGATCTTCAGGGGGTTAGTGTTAGGTTTTTTTAAGGGGAGTTTGGGTGGGTTTTAGAGTAGGGGTATGTGGGTGGTGGGTTTTAATGTTAGGGGGGTTTTATTTATTTTTTCACAGGTAAAAGAGCTTATTACTTTGGGGCAATGTTCCGCAAAAAGCCCTTTTAAGGGCTGGTAAAAGAGCTGATTACTTTTGTAATTTAGAATAGGGTAGGGCATTTTATTATTTTGGGGGGCTTTTTTATTTTATTAGGGGGCTTAGATTAGGTGTAATTAGTTTAAACTTCTTGTAATTTTTTTTATTTTCTGTAATTTAGTGGGGGGGGGTTGTATTATAGATTAGTTTATTTAATTGTATTTTAGTTTAGATAATTGTAGTTCATTTATTTAATTAATTTATTGATAGTGTAGTGTTAGGTTTAATTGTAACTTAAGGTTAGGATTTATTTTACAGGTAATTTTGTAATTATTTTAACTAGGTAGCTATTAAATAGTTATTAACTATTTAATAGCTATTGTACCTAGTTAAAATAAATACAAAGTTACCTGTAAAATAAATATAAATCCTAAAATAGCTACAATGTAACTATTAGTTATATTGTAGCTATATTAGGGTTTATTTTATAGGTAAGTATTTAGTTTTAAATAGGAATAATTTTTTTAATGATAGTAAATTTATTTTGTTTAATTAAAATTATATTTAAGTTAGGGGGGGTTAGGGTTAGACTTAGGTTTAGGGGTTAATAACTTTATTATAGCAGCGGCGATGTTGCGGGCGGGAGATTAGGGGTTAATAATTGTAGGTAGGTGGCGGCGATGTTAGGGAGGGCAGATTAGGGGTTAATAAAATTTATTATAGTGTTTGCGAGGCGGGAGTGCGGCGGTTTAGGGGTTAATAGATTTATTATAGTGGCGGCGTGGTCCGGTAGGCAGATTAGGGGTTAATAATTGTAGTTAGGTAGCAGCGATGTTGGGGGGGCAGATTAGGGGTTAATAAATATAATGTAGGTGTCGGCGATGTTAGGGGCAGCAGATTAGGGGTTCATAGCTATAATGTAGGTGGCGGCGGTTTCCGGTCAGCAGATTAGGGGTTAAAAAAATTTATTAGAGGGTTTTCGATGTGGGTGGGCCTCAGTTTAGGGGTACATAGGTAGTTTATGGGTATTAGTGTACTTTATAGCACAGTAGTTAAGAGCTTTATGTTCCGGCGTTAGCCCATAAAGCTCTTAACTACTGACTTTTTTTGGCGGTAGGAGTCTTATCGGTAGAGGGTCTACCGCTCACTTCTTCCAAGACTCCAAATACCAGCGTTAGGCAAATCCCATAGAAAAGATAGGATACGCAATTGACGTAAGGGGATCTGCGGTAGCTTGGAGTCGCGGAAATAAAGTGAGCGGTAGACCCTTTCCTGCCTGACTCTAAATACCAGTGGGCGGTAAAAAGCAGCGTTAGTACCCCTTAACGCTGCTTTTGACGGCTAACGCCAAACTCTAAATCTAGGCGTATATTTCTATGTTTCAAGTCTGTGTGCAATTCACTCAAGTTCCATCACACTAAACTCATTAAACATGTCTTTATGGACCTCTCTTGTCTACAGGGGCACAGTCATGATGAAACAGGAAAGGGCCTTCCACAATTGTCCAAAAAATTTTTGTACCATGTTGCATTAAGATAACCCTTTACTGTAACTAAGCTACTAGTCTAGACTTTGAAAAGCAGTCAAGACCATTGTCCCTACTCTACTTTCTGGTAGGTAGTATTCTTCAGGATCTTTTCATCAGTTTGCCAGATTGTTTAATGTGATATATCACTCCAGAGAACACATCTCCACTGCTTTAGATTCCAGTGTTTTACACCACTCCAGCCTTAGCATTGTGCATGTTTATGAAAAGCTTGTGTACAGCTCCTTAACCATGGAAACAAATTTCATGAAGCTCCTAGTGCACAGTTCTTCTGCTGATGTTGCTTTCAGAAGCAGTTTGGAACAGATGATAGGAGCTTACTACACGCAACACTCTTCAGCGCTATTCAACCCTGCTCTGTTTACCATTTCATGTTCATCGATTGCTTGTTGTTGCTGCTCCTAAATGCTTCCACATTACAATATATAGCTCTTACAGTTAACCAGGGCAGAAGTTTCATGAATTGACTTGTGGCAAACGTGGCACGCTATGACAGTTTAAAGTCACTGAGCTCCTTTGTATGACCCATTTTACTACCAATGTTTGTCTGTGCAGATTTCATGGCTATGTGCTAGACTGTATGCCCCTGTTGGCAATTGGTGTGACTGACATTGTAGACAAGTATTAACATTCGTGGTATTAATTCATTAAAGCTCTATTCATCAATATTTTATTGTCTGTATACAGTGGACTGGGCACACATTCACAAATGTAAAGGTTCATAATATATACATTAGTATATGTGTTGAGTGCATAAAATTCTGTGCAGCTAAGGGGATATGCAGGAAAAGTCACATCAAGACCCCAGCATCTACAAATGTCATGTAGAAATGTCTTAAAGTGAATGCTTGACTCTAAGTCACAATCACTACCAGTACAATTGTCTACATAACCAGGTTTTAAAATGAGATTTTACAATCATGAGTCACTTAGGAGCCTATTGCAATCAGTTCAAAGGGTTTGTGCCTTCATTATTGAACTCCTAGAAATAAACATTTGTAAATATAGGATTGAGTACTTTGAAATACATTGTTGTGACCCCTTTATAAAACCGTTCACGAGGGTGCAATAATGGTTGAAAGTCTCTTAGGCCAATACAATGTTGCAATGTAGAGGGATCATGCTTCACACTTTTAATACTTTTAAAATCTAATGTAAGAAGCTATTAAAAGTCAAAAGAAACCCGTAGTCACCATCTTGCTTTCAGGTCACACCATAATGGAAATGGTGCTATAACAAATATTAAATAAAAATTATTGTAAAAAACAATACTTTTGAAAGCTTAAAAGTGATCATATGGCGATAAACAAAATGGTGCCCAGTTTGACCATCATGCCAGCATACTATTGGCAATCAGATGGTTTAGCAGTGGTGCAGAGGGAAACAAATTGCAATAAGTTCCAAAGAAACTCAAGATTGCTCAATCTAGTTTTAAAACTCAGTTATGAAGATGTAAACTTTAGTGAAAAATACAATAGTGCAAATGTGACTAAGAATTAATCATTCACTTTAAAGGGACAGTCAAGTCCAAAAAAAAACTTTCATGTTTTAAATAGGGAATGTAATTTTAAATAAGTTTCCAATTTACTTTTATCACTAATTTTGCTTTGTTCTCTTGGTATTCTTAGTTGAAAGCTAAACCTAGGAAGGCTCATATGATAATTTCTAAGCCCTTGAAGGCTGCCTCTGATCACATGCTTTTTTATTTGCTTTTCACAACAGGGGAGAGCTAGTTCATGTAAACCATATAGATAACATTGGGATCACGCCCGTGGATTGTGGCAGACACTGCACTAATTGGCTAAAATGCAAGTCAATAGATAATAAATAAAATGTAATGTGATCAGTGGGCTGTCAGAAGATGCTTAGATAAAAGTTAATCACAGAGGTAAAAAGTATATTATTATAACTGTGTTGGTTATGCAAAACTGGGGAATGAGTAATAAAGGGATTATCTATCTTTTAAAACAAAAATTCTGGTATTGACTGTCCCTTTAAGAAACTTTTACATGCAATTTATAGATACTTTACTTGCTCTGTATCCCACTTATATTTCTAATCCAATCCCTCAGTGAGTACACCAGAAAGACGCTCCTCCGCTCCCAGTCCGCTCTGCAGGATGGCTATACCTCTAATGTCTGAGTAATCAAGTGATCTATGTGTTAGTATAGGGAAAGGGGGCATGCTGCTTAAAAGTCTGTATCTCAGGCATCTAAGCAGCTACAGACCTAACCAAGACCCACCGTTGGAAAGGTAATTACCTAACCTTTCTAACGGTATAAGGGGATCTTGGGGATCTGAAAAGAAAAAAAAAGTTTTAAAAAATATATATTTAAAAAAAAAAAACTCAAATCAGTTTAGCACCCAGGTGGGAAAGTGCTTAGCACTCAAAAAGTTAAATGAACAATATCTTATACATTTTAAACTCTGCAGCTGGTAAAACAAGTAATTGGAAACACATTAAGGAGAAACCAATATTTTACTGTACACTGTCACTTTAAAACGGGAAAAGGCCTTTTTCTGAGCTTTTTTTTTTTAAAGGTGTTTACAGCTGTGGGCTTTTAACAAACAAATCAATTTTGCATTGTGATAACATGAGAAACTTGACAACCAATTTGGGCAGAAAGCAAAAATCACACATACTCACACACATATACAATTTTGGATTAAAGAAGAGGAGGTTAGAGATATAAAAATGCTGTCGTTTCAGCAGATAAAACTAACGGCTAGATTACGAGTTTTGCGTTATGAGTAAATAAGCAGCGTTATGGGTTATAACGCTGCTTTTTCACTACCGCTGCTATTACGAGTCTTGTAGGTACAGCTTTACCGCACACTTTTTTGGCCTTAGCTTACGCAATTTTCGTAAAGTTTTTTTCAATGGGACTACCATAGCGCCAATATTACAAGCTTTTTTTTGGAGGCCAAAAAGTGAGCGGTACAGCCTATCCCGCAAGATTCGTAACACATTCTAAAGTCAGTAGTTATGAGTTTTACACTACAAAGCTGTAGCATAAAACTCATAACTAAAGTGCTAAAAAGTACACTAACACCCATAAACTACCTATTAACTCCTAAGGCCCTCCCGCTTCGCAAACACTAAAATAAAATTATTAACCCCTAATCTGCCGCTCCCGACATCGCCGCCACTATACTAAACATATTAACCCATAAACCACCGCAATCCCGCCTCGCAAACACTAGTTAAATATTATTAACCCCTAATCTGCTGTCCCTAACATCGCCGCAACCTTCATTACAGTTATTAACCCCTAATCTGCCGTCCTCAACGTCGTCGCCACTATACTAAAGTTATTAACCCCTAAACCTAAGTCTAACCCTAACCCCACCCCCTAACTTAAATATAATTAAAATAAATCTAAATAAAAATTCCTATCATTAACTAAATAATTCCTATTTAAAACTAAATATTTACCTATAAAATAAACCCTAAGCTAGTTACCATATAACTAATAGTTACATTGTAGCTAGATTAGGTTTTATTTTTATTTTACAGGCAAGTTTTTATTTATTTTAACTAGGTAGAATAGCTACTAAATAGTTATTAACTATTTACTAACTACCTAGCTAAAATAAATAAAAATTTACCTGTAAAATAAAACCTAACCTGAGTTATACTAACACCTAACCTTACACTACAATTAAATTAATTACATAAATTAAATACAATTACCTAAATTACAACAAAAAACCCACTAAATTACACAAAATAAAAAAGAAATTATCAAATATTTAAACTAATTACACCTAATCTAATAGCCCTATCAAAATAAAAAAGCCCCCCCCCAAATAAAAAAAAAACCCTTGTCTAAACTAAAACTACCAATAGCCCTTAAAAGGGCCTTCTGCGAGGCATTGCCCCAAAGAAATAAGCTCTTTTACCTGTAAAAAATACAAACAACCCCCCCAACAGTAAAACCCACCACCCACATAACCAACCCCGCAAATAAAAACCTAACTAAAAAAAACCTAAGCTCCCCCTTGCCCTGAAAATGGCATTTGGATGGGCATTGCCCTTAAAAGGGCATTTAGCTCTATTGCTGCCCAAACCCCTAATCTAAAAATAAACCCCCCCCCCAATAAACCCTTAAAAAAGCCTAACACTAACCCCCGAAGATCCACTTACAGTTTTGAAGACCGGACATCCATCCTAAACAAATCCGGGAGAAGTCCTCATGGATTTGGCAAGAAGTCTTCAACGAAGCCGGGAGAAGTCTTCATCCAAGCCGGCAGAAGTGGTCCTAAAGACGGGACGAAGTCTTCATCCAGACGGCATCTTCTATCTTCACCCATGCGGAGTGGAGCAGGTCCATCTTCAAGACATCCGGCGCGGAGCATCCTCTTCAAACGAAGTCTTCTTCCCGAATGAATGTTCCTTTAAGTGACGTCATCCAAGATGGTGTCCCTTTACTTCCGATTGGCTGATAGAATTCTAGCAGCCAATTGGAATTAAAGGTGAAAAAATCTTATTGACTGATACAATCAGCCAATAGGGTTGAGCTTCAATCCTATTGGCTGATCCAATCGGCCAATAGGATTGAGCTTGCATTCTATTGGCTGTTCCAATCAGCCTATAGGATGCAAGCTCAATCCTAATGTCTCCCGACACCCAGGCAGCCCAGACGTTAATGGCAGACCAGATACACAGACACCTATAACCAGGACATTATTCTTGTTTGCACCCCACCAACCCAAAGGATCCAATTTGGTAGATGCACCGGCGATTGCACAACTAGAGGACTAAAGTTTGAGGGACTTGTATAGTGCTGTAGGGGTTACTATTATTTGCTTTATCAGTTCTTCTCATTAAGAAGATGAGAGAGGCCTGTAATTTTCATCATAGGTATACCTCAACTATGAGAGACAAAATGTGGAAACAAATCCAGACAATCACATTGTCTGATTTGGAAAGAATTTATTTGCATATTATGGTGGAAAATAAGTATTTGGTCACCTACAAACAAGCAAGATTTCTGGCTCTCACAGACCTGTATCTTCGTCTTTAAGAGGCTCCTCTGTTCTCCACTCATTACCTGTATTAATGGCACCTGTTTGAACTTGTTATCAGTATAAAAGACACCTGTCCATAACCTCAGTCACACTCCAAACTCTACTATGGTGAAGACCAAAGAGCTGTCGAAGGACACCAGAAACATGTGCGTTCCATAGAGGATCCAGATTCTGACACCCCCATTGCAAGACACTTTAAAACATTCCACAACTCTGATGCGTCTCTCTTGTCCTTGCAGGGTATAGACCATGTTCCACGGTGGAGAAGAGGAGGCAATAGACAAAATAAACTTAATTTAAGAGAGGTGTATTGGATATTTACCCTAAATACGTCTATGCCCCATGGTCTAAACCTAAGGAGGGATATAGATCTATGTGTCTAGGGATCTGTATATATATATGATAAATTCTATCTATACAGACTAGATAGACTTTCTGTAGTATTATTTGTTTGGATTGAATTAGGATATTAGTTATGATTTATAAGTTTTGCTATTTCATGAATCAAATCTTTTTAACGTTTTAGCACTCTATAAATTGCTATACAATTGCCATTCAAAGTATCATGAAATGTCTATCAATTCGTATGTTTTCCTGTACTATGTAGTGAGGAGTGCTTTTATATCTAAACAAGTTATATACACTGCATGAGGGAGATAATTATTTTTAAATATCTAAATATGAATATGTGTGATGTATCTTTAAATATAGTCACAGCTGTAGCCTATTTAAGCGGAAGGCAGCTGCTGCTCCTTTAAGCAGTGAACAAGTGCTTGGTAAGCACGAAACATGTCTGCTGCATGAGGAGCGCAGCTTCTCTCCCTCTTGTTGTGTTTTAATCTGGTCAGTTTGTGCTGTTGTTCTGATGGACTGAACCGTATGCTGTTTTTACATTTACTCAAATAAAGATTGGATATATTTTATATTTGCCGGCTCCTGGGACATTATTCTGTTTTTTGGATTACCATCAGTAACACACTACGCCGACAGGGACTCAAATCCTGCAGTGCCAGATGTGTCCCCCTGCTTAAGCCAGTACATGTCCTGGCCCGTCTGAAGTATGCTCAGAAGCCTTTGGATGATCCAGAAGTGGATTGGGAGAATGTCATATTGTCAGATGAAACCAAAGTAGAACTGTTTGGTAGAAACACAACTTGTCATGTTTGGAGGAGAGAGAATGCTGAGTTGCAACCAAAGAACACCATACCTACTGTGAAGCATGGGGGTGGTAACATCATGCTTTGGGGCTGTTTCTCTGCAAAGGGAACAGGACGACTGATCCGTGTACATGAAAGAATGAATGGAGCCATGTATCGTGAGATTTTGAGTGCAAACCTCCTTCCAGGGCATTGAAGATGAAACGTGGCTGGGTCTTTCAGCATGACAATGAGCCCAAACACACCGCCCGGGCAGCGAAGGTCCTGGAGTGACCTAGCCAGTCTCCATATCTCAACCCCATAGAAAACCTTTGGAGGGAGTTGAAAGTCTGTGTTGCCCAGTGACAGCCCCAAAACATCACTGCTCTAGAGGAGATCTGCATGCAGGAATGGGCTAACATACCAGCAACAGTGTGTGACAACCTTGTGAAGACTTACAGAAAACGTTTGACCTCTGTCATTGCCAACAAAGGATATATAACAAAGTATTGAGTTGAACTTTTGATATTGACCAAATACTTATTTTCCACCATAATATGCAAATAAAATTATTTCCAGATCAGACAATGTGATTGTGTGGATTTATTTCCACATGTTGTCTCTCATAGTTGAGGTATATCTATGATGAAAATGACAGGCCTCTCTCATCTTCTTAAGTGGGAGAACTTGCACAATTGGTGGCTGACTAAATACTTTTTTGCCCCACTGTAGTGTCTTTATCATAAGCTATTATTTTTTGTTACCTTTGTTTTGTACTAATTAATCTTATAATATTCACAGTGTGCCATATTGTTCGTACCCTCTATACTTATTTCAGAAGTGAGATATTAATGTGTTTTCTAGACACTACATAATTTATTCTAAGCTAACATAGGTCCAAGAGTGACCATATTTGTTTATATGGGTCCAAGAGTGAGTCATTGCAATATGAGAGGGATTTAAAACATAAAAATTGAGGTTTCAGTTTAGCTTGTTATGTACATCCACCATGATTTTACTTACTGTCTTCTTTGACCATTTTCCAACTACATGTGACTGTAACATGTTTATTTATTCTTTTGCAATATTATTATATTTTCAAAAATTCCTGTAACATGTCTCTTTAAGACTGTTTTTCTAATAACTACAATAAAAACATATTAAATAAAAAAAATGAAAAAATAATAAATAAATAAAAGAAAAGGCTTTTTAGCATGCCCCATAGAAGTCTATGGGGCCTATTTATTAATGTGCGAGCGGACATTATCCGATATTGCATATGCTGTCTGCATTTATCATTGCCCCAGCAGTTCTTGTGAAATAGGAATAATTTCTTTAATGATAGTAAATTTATTTTGTTTAATTAAAATTATATTTAAGTTAGGGGGTGTTAGGGTTAGACTTAGGTTTAGGGGTTAATAACTTAATTATAGTAGCGGCCACGTTGCGGGCGGGAGATTAGGGGTTAATAATTGTAGGTAGGTGGCGGCGATATTAGGGAGGGCAGATTAGGGGTTAATACAATTTATTATAGTGTTTGGAAGGCGGGAGTGCGGCGGTTTAGGGGTTAATACATTTATTATAGTGGCGGCAAGGTCCGGTCGGCAGATTATGGGTTAATAAGTGTAGGTAGGTGGCGGCGACGTTGGGGGGGGCAGATTAGGGGGTAATAAATATAATATAGGTGTCGGTGATGTTAGGGGCAGCAGATTAGGGGTTAATAATATAATGTAGGTGTCAGCGATAGCGGGGGTGGCAGATTAGGGGTTAATAAGTGTAAGGTTAGGGGTGTTTAGACTGGGAGTTCCTGTTAGGGTGTTAGGTCAGGTGTAGACTTAGAGAGTTTTTCCCCATAGGAAACAATGGGGCTGTGCTAGGAGCTGAACGCTGCTTTTTTGCAGGTGTTAGGTTTTTTTTCAGCCAGCTCAGCCCCATTGTTTCCTATGGGGATATCGTGCACGAGCACGTTTTTCCAGTTTACCGCTACCGTAGGCAACGCTGGTATTGAGAGTAGAAGTGGAGCTAAATTATTCTCAACGTTCCCTTTTCTGAGGCTAACGCAGCCATTCAGACAACTCTAAATACCAGCGTTGTCTTAAGGGTGCACTGGAAAAAAAAAGCAGCGTTAGCAGCGCGGGTCTTTACCGACAAAACTCTAAATCTAGGCGATAGATTTTGATGGCAGATAAGAATCATCGACCCAACAAGTCTGCTCAATTTTTCCTAAAAGTATAAACTTTTCCAGTTAGTAGGATAGCATCAAGCTTATTCCAGACATTATTGAAGTTCCCCACAGTGTTTTTAATTACCAACTCTTCTGCAAGTTTATTACATGAATCAATAACCCTTTTGTAAAGAAGTGCTTTTGCAACTTTCTTCTAATTCTATTACCCCTTTATTTTGTGATTATAATCCCTTGTTCTTAAATTTTTCTTTTTATGAAAAATACAGCGGCAGATTTACTAAAGCCCTTAATATACTTAAAAGTTACTATTGTATCACCTCTTTCCCCTCTCTCCTCTAAGCTATACATATTTAGGTAATTGAGCCTCTCCTGGTAAGTTTTATGTTTTTAGACCATGTACCATTTTAGTAGCCCTCCTTTGTATAGATTCCAGTTTGGATATGGCCTCCAGAACTGCACACAATACTCAAGATGAGGCCTAGCTAGAGATCTATAAAGTGGCATAAGAAAATTACTTTTTCTGCTGCAAATACCACTATCAATACTACAAACCATTCTACTGGCCTTACTCGCTGCAATACTACATTATTTACTAAATTAAATAAACTAAAATACACATTAAAAAAATCCTAACACTACTCTAAAAATTACAAAGTATCTAATTACAAAAAAAATGACTAAATTACAAAAAATAACAAACACTAAATTACGGAAAATAACAAACGGCTAGATTAAGAGTTTTTCGTTTTGAGCTGTGCGGTGCTAACGAACAGTTTTGTCTCACCGCTCACTTACATGCAGCGCGGGTATTACGAGTTTTTACAAACCGGCGTTAAAAGGCAAGAAGGGAGCGTTGAGCAAAATGTTGCTCTCCAATACCAGCGCTGCTTAAGTCAGCGGTGATCTGGTCGTACATGCTCATGCACGATTTCCCCATAGGAATCAACGGGGAGAGCTGGCTAACAAAAAGTCTAACACCTGCAAAAAAGCAGTGTAAAACTCAGTAACACAGCCCCATTGATTCCTATGGGAAATAAAATTTATGTCTTCACCTAACACCCTAACATGAACCCTGAGTCTAAACACCCCTAATCTTACACTTATTAACCCCTAATCTGCCGCCCTCAACATCGCCGACACCTGCATTATATTTATTAAACCCTAATCTGCTGCCCCCAATGTCGCCGCAACCTACCTACATTTATTAACCCTTAATCTGCTGCCCCCAACGCCGCCGCCACTATAATAAACATATTAACCCCTAAACCGCCGCACTCCCGCCTCACAAACATTAGTTAAATATTATTAACCCCTAATCTGCCATCCCTAACATCGCCGCCACCTACCTAC
This sequence comes from Bombina bombina, assembly GCF_027579735.1. Lineage (NCBI taxonomy): Eukaryota > Metazoa > Chordata > Amphibia > Anura > Bombinatoridae > Bombina > Bombina bombina. The sequence goes on along the minus strand of NC_069503.1, from coordinate 623,374,231 downwards.
ATTTATTAACCCCTAATCTGCCGCCCCCAACGTCGCCGCCACTATACTAAATGTATTAACCCCTAAACCTAAGTCTAACCCTAACACCCCCTAACTTAAATATAATTACAATAAATCTAACTAAAAATGACTATCATTAACTTAATTATTCCTATTTAAAACTAAATACTTACATATAAAATAAACCCTAAAATAGCTACAATAAAACTAATAGTTACATTGTAGGTAGCTTAGGGTTTATTTTTATTTTACAGGCAAGTTTGTTTTTATTTTAACTAGGTAAAATAGTTATTAAATAGTTATTAACTTTTTAATAACTACCTAGCTAAAATAAATACAAAATTACCTGTAAAATAAAACCTAACCTAAGTTACAATAACATCTAACAATACACTATAATTAAATAAATTAACTAAATTAACAACAATTAAATACATTAAATTAAATTAGCTAAAGTACAAAAAAAAACAAACACTAAATTACAGAAAATAATAAACAAATTACAAGATATTTAAACTAATTACATCTAATCTAATAGCCCTATCAAAATAAAAAAAACACCCCCAAAATAAAAAAAACCCTAGCCTAAACTAAACTACCAATAGCCCTTAAAAGTGCCTTTTGCGGGGCATTGCCACAAAGTAATCAGCTCTTTTACCTGTAAAAAAAATACAAACAATCCCCCCAACAGTAAAACCCACCACCCACACAACCAACCCCCCAAATAAAATACTATCTAAAAAAACCTAAGCTCCCCATTGCCCTGAAAAGGGAATTTGGATGGGCATTGCCCTTAAAAGGGCAGTTAGCTCTATTGCAGGCCCAAACCCTAACCTAAAAATAAAACACACCCAATACACCCTTAAAAAACCTAACACTAAGCCCCTGAAGATCGACTTACAGTTATGAAGACCGGACATCCATCCTCAAGGAAGCGGCAGAAGTCTTCATCCAACTGAGCCGAAGTCCTCAACGAAGCCGGGAGAAGTCTTCATCCAAGCCGGGGTGAAGTGGTACTCCAGACGGCAGATGGTCCTCCAGACGGGCAGAAGTCTTCATCCAGACGGCATCTTCTATCTTCATCCATCCGACGTGGAATGGTTCCATCTTCAAGACATTGGCTGATGCAATCCTATTGGATCAGCCAATAGGATTGAACTTCAGTTCTATTGGCTGATTGGATCAGCCAATAGGATTTTTTCTACCTTATTTCCGATTGGCTGATAGAATTCTATCAGCCAATCGTAATCTAAGGGACGCCATCTTGGATGACGTCACTTAAAGGAACCTTCATTCGTCGGGTAATCGTCGGATGAAGAGGATGCTCCGCGTCGGATGTCTTGAAGATGGAGCCGCTCCGCATTGGATGGATGAAGATAGAAGATGCCATCTGGATGAAGACTACTGCCCGTCTGGAGGACCACTTCGCCCGGCTTGGATGAAGACTTCTCCTGGCTTCATTGAGGACTTTGGCCCGGTTGGATGAAGACTTCTGTCGCTTCTTTGAGGATGGATGTCCGGTCTTCAGAACTGTAAGTCGATCTTCAGAGGGTTAGTGTTAGGTTTTTTTAAGGGTGTATTGGGTGGGTTTTATTTTTAGGTTAGGGTTTGGCCGCAAAAGAGCTAACTGCCCTTTTAAGGGCAATGCCCAACCAAATGCCCTTTTCAGGGCAACGGTTAACTTAGGTTTTTTTAGATAGTATTTTATTTGGGGGGTTGGTTGTGTGGGTGGTGGGTTTTACTGTTGGGGGGGTTGTTTCTAATTTTTTTTTGCAGGTAAAAGAGCTGATTACTTTGGGGCAATGCCTCCCAAAAGGCCCTTTTAAGGGCTATTGATAGTTTAGTTTAGGCTAGGGTTTTTTTTATTTTGGTTTTTTTTTTATTATTATTTTTACCTGTAAAAAAAAATACAATGACCCCCCCCAACAGTAAAACCCACAACCCAATTAACCCCCCAAAATAAAAAAAACCTAACTCTAACAAAAACTTAAGCTACCAATTGCCCTGAAAAGGGCATTTGGATGGGCACTGTCCTTAAAAGGGCATTTTGCTCTTTTTCATGCACAAACCCTAAACTAAAAAAAAAAAACACCCAAAAAAATCTTAAAAAAAACTAACAATAACCCCTGACGATCTAAGAGGCCGCCTGGATGAAGACTTCTCGCCGCCTGGATGAAGATCGTTCAAGCGGGACTTCAAAAACTGTAAGTGGATCTTCAGGGGTTAGTGATAGGTTTTTTAAGGTTTTTTTGGGTGGGTTTTTATTTTAGATTGGGTTTGGGCATGTAAAAGATCTAAATGCCCTTTTCAGGGCAATGTACATCCAAATGCCCTTTTCAGGGCAATGGGTAGCTTAGGTTTTTTAAATAGTTTTTTTGCTTTGTGGGTTTGTAATGTTAGTAGGGGTTTGTAATTTTTTTTTCATAAACAGAGTTGATTTCTTAAGGGCAATGCCCTACAAAAGGCCCTTTTCAGGACCATTGGTGGTTTATTCTAGATTTTTTTTTTATTTTGGGGTGGGTTTTTTAAATGGGTTTTAGAATAGGAATAATTTTTATTATTTTTGATAAATTGTTTGTTATTTTGTGTAATGTATTTTTTTAGGGGGTGGGTTTTTTTGTAGCAAAAGAGATGTATAACTTAAGGCAATGCCCTACAAAATGCCCTTTTAAGGGCCCCCCAAAAGGCCCTTTTAAGGGCCCTTGGTAGTTTAGGGCGTATGAGTTTGTATACTGTTAGGGGTTGTTTGTTTGTTTTTTTGTAGCTAAAGATCAGTTTAACTTAGGGCAATGCCCTACAAAAGGCTCTTTTAAGGGCCCCCAAAAGGCCCTTTTAAGGGCCCTTGGTAGTTTATTCTAGATTAGGCTTTTTAATTTTGGGGTGTTTTTTTTTTAAAAAAGGGTATTGGAATAGGAATTGTTTTTATTTTTTTGATAATTTAATTTTCTTTTTTTTGTAATTGTAGTGTTTTTTTATTTTTTGTAATTTTAGGTTTTAGTGTAAGGTAGCTTAGGTTTTATTTCACAGGTAAGTTTGTATTTATTTTAACTAGGTAGTTATTAAATAGTTAATAGCTATTTACTAACTAGTCTACCTAGTTAAAATAAATACAAACTTACCTGTGAAATAAAAATAAAACATAAGCTAGCTGCAATATAACTATTAGTTATATTGCAGCTAGCTTAGGTTTTATTTCACAGGCAAGTATGTATTTAGTTTTAAATAGGTACTATTTAGTCAATAATTGTAAGTTTAATTTAGATCTATTTTAATTTTGTTAAAGTTATGGGGTGTTAGGGTTACGTTAGGGTTAGGTTTAGGGGTAGGTGTAGGGGTTAATAGTTTAATTTAGGTTGTTGCGATGTGGGGGGCTGGTGGTTTAGGGGTTAATAGGTTTATTTATTGGTAGTGATATGGGAGGCTATAGGTTTAGAGGGTTAATAACTTTATTTAGTTGCGGCGATGTTGGGGAGCGGCTGAATAGGGGTTAATAACTTTAATATAGTGGTGGCGATATCGGGAGCGGCAGATTAGAGGTTAATAGATTTATTTAGGTAGTGGCGATATAAGGAGCAGCAGATTAGGGGTTAATAACTGTAGGCAGGCGTCGGCTATGTCGGGGGCAGCAAATTAGGGGTGTTTAGACATAGGGTTTATGTTAGGGTGTTAGGTTTAAACGTAACTTTTTAGACATCAATGGGGCTGCATTACGGAGATTTTCTTTCCGTGATCGCAGGTGTTAGACTTTTTTCTGACCCGCTCTCCCCATTGATGTCTATGGGGAAAGCGTGCACGAGCACGTCAAAACAACGCTTGTATTTTGTGTGGTATGGAGCTTAAAAGCACCATATCGCACGCACAAGCCGGGTTTTTTAAAACTTGTAATGGCTGCGCTATAGGGGATTAAATAACGCCACTTTTGTTGCGTTCGTTAATTTCCCTATAGCGTTCAAAACTCGTAATCTAGGCGAGTGTTTTTTTATTTATGGTTATTTTTTGGCTAACTATTTTTATCTTGTTTGTCACAGTGTGCTAGAAAATATATGACATGCAACAGACAGTTTTTAGCTTTGGCCCCTGCAGTACCTTCGACAGCTGCCTGACCATTTTTGGATATGAACCTGTAGCATATTGTGACATTAAACACTGACTATAACACCAACACTTGAATCAGCCTCCAGAAGTGGTAATAAGTCCAAAATCATTTATAGATATTTATTTGTAGCTTTCTAAGTAAAGCACTACTGAATTTTAGATCAGCATTTAAAAGCATTTTGCATTGGTTTTGTTTGGAAGGAAGTACAATTAAAGTAGCCAGTCTATACAAACTCTTATAATATTGCCAAAATACCCAATTTATTATTTGCTTTTTTATTTTTGACAATCTATCGATGTAATATTAATATCATGAAACAATTTATATTAGTTCTGAAAATTATCTAATGAAATGTGAAATTCAACTGTTAAAAAAGGTTATTGCTTATATTTCAATCATAATTTTAAATAACTTCAAATATCCAATTTACTTCTATTATTTATTTTTCTTTCTTCTCTTGTTATCCTTTGCTGAAAGGTTTATCTTGGTAAGCTCAGGAGCAGCAAAGAACCTAAGGTTCTAGCTGCTGATTGGTGGCTGCATATATATACCGATTGTCATTTGCTCACCCATGTATTTAGTAGTGTATTGATGTTCCTTCAACAAACTATACCAAGAGAATGAAGCAAATTTGATAATAGAAGTAAACTGGAAAGTTTTTTAAAATTTTATGTTCCACCTAAATCATGAAATAATTTTTTGGGGTTTCATGTTCCTTTAATATCAATGCATATGCATCAGCACAACATACACTATGTAATTTCTATAGGTATGTATATCTGTATTTATATGTCTGAAATAATTGTATACACATATAAATACATATATACATATGTATAGAAATACATGCATACATATTTAAAGGGACACTGAACCAACATTTTTTTCTTTCATAATTCAGATAGAGCATGCGATTTTAAGAAACTTTCTAATTTACTGCTATTATCAATTTTTCTTCATTCTCTTGCTATCTTTATTTGAAAAATAAAGCATCTAAGCTAAGGAGCCAGTAAATTTGTGGTTCAGAACCATGGACAGCACTTGTTTATTGGTGCTGTCCAATCAGCAAGGACAACCCAGGTTGTTCAACAAAAATGGGCCGGCATCTAAACTTACATTCTTGCTTTCCAAATAAACATACCAAGATAATGAAGAAAATGGGATAATAGGAGTAAATTAGAAAGTTGCTGGTATGTTGGCCCATTCCTGCATGCAGACCTCCTCTAGAGCAGTGATGTTTTGGGGCTGTTGCTGGGCAACACAGACTTTCAACACCCTCCAAAGGTTTTCTATGGGGTTGAGTTCTGGACCTTGAAATGCTTCTTACGAAGCCACCTCTTCGTTGCCCGGGCGGTGTGTTTGGGATCATTGTCATGCTGAAAGACCCAGCCACGTTTCATCTTCAAAGCCCTTGCTGATGGAAGGAGGTTTGCACTCAAAATCTCACGATACATGGCCCCATTCATTCTTTCATGTACACGGATCAGTCGTCCTGTTCCCTTTGCAGAGAAACAGCCCCAAAGCATGGTGTTGCCACCCCCATGCTTCACAGTAGATATGGTGTTCTTTTTTTTGCAAATCAGCATGCTCTCTCCTCCAAACACAACGAGTTGTGTTTCTACCAAACAGTTCTACTTTGGTTTCATCTGACCATATGACATTCTCCCAATCTGGACATGTACTGGCTTAAGCAGGGAGACATGTCTGGCATTGCAGGAGTGTGGCACTGAGTCCCTGGCGGCGTAGTGTGTTACTGATGGTAGCCTTTGTTACGTTGGTCCCAGCTCTCTGCAGGTCATTCACTAGGTCCCCCCGTGTGGTTCTGGGATGTTTGCTCACCGTTCTTGTGATCATTTTGACCCCATGGGGTGAGATCTTGCGTGGAGCCCCAGATCGAGGGAGATTATCAGTGGACTTGTATGTCTTCCATTTTCTAATTATTGCTCCCACAGTTGATTTCTTCACACCAAGCTGCTTGCCTATTGCAGATTCAGTCTTCCCAGCCTGGTGCAGGTCTACAATTTTGTTTCTGGTATCCTTCGACAGCTCTTTGGTCTTCACCATAGTGGAGTTTGGAGTGTGACTGTTTGAGGTTGTGGACAGGTGTCTTTTATACTGATAACAAGTTCAAACAGGTGCCATTAATACAGGTAATGAGTGGAGGACAGAGGAGCCCCTTAAAGAAGAAGATACAGGTCTGTGAGAGCCAGAAATCTTGCTTGTTTGTAGGTGACCAAATACTTATTTTCCACCATAATATGGAAATAAATTCTTTCCAAATCAGACAATGTGATTGTCTGGATTTGTTTCCACATTTTGTCTCTCATAGTTGAGGTATACCTATGATGAAAATTACAGGCCTCTCTCATCTTCTTAAGTGGGAGAACTTGCACAATTGGTGGCTGACTAAATACTTTTTTGCCCCACTGTATACTGATATTACTCTCTTTATCTATCATAATCTATCTCTAAATACATATATATCAATCTCTCTAGGACCCTCTATAGGCTAGATTATGAGTAGAGTGATAAAATTTGCATTGCAAGCTATATTGGGTTTTCAAGGCACTTTTCATACAAGTTAAATTGACTTTTATTACAACTTGAAAGTGCAAAAGTATGCTCGATTAAAAAGCTGCGTACATGGGGGCGTGTCTAAGCCGCAGCCATGACTAGACGTGTGAATGAGTTGCTCTGCATCTATTCTAAATAATAATGGGATTTTCTTAGCTATCTTACTACATTCTGTCTTATCCTGCTAAAATATCAGCTGCTGAACTGTTCTGGAGCAAGCCTGTCTACACATTTTTGGGTTCTTGCAACAAGGTGACTCAAAATAAGCTAATTTAAAGGCTGCGGCCTAAGATTTTATTACAACTTCCCCCCCGGTTAGCTGTATAGCCGGGTGAAGCAATAGGAATGTATTGAATTTTACTGGAGTCCCAAGGAAATTGGTTGGAGAGGTGAGATTCAGGGGAAGGGACTTGGTTCCTACTACACGAGCATATAGAATGGAAGCCGAGATATTAGCCCTCCTGCAGAATGTGACTCACAAGCTGGAGAAACAGCATGCATCCCTCAAGGTGTATCTGAGAGCTGATAGGAGAGGTGAGCTCATGTGTCCTAACCCAGGCGCTGGACATACAAACTATTGGGCTATGCTAGACATGTGTAAAGGGGTTAATCCTGTTGTCCTAATAGAGCCTGAGACCACGATTGTGCTAACGGCTATAGATGGAGCGGCCCTTTCAAATATGGATCCAACAGCAATGGCGCCGGGTAAGCGCGCTGCCATGGGCGCTATGCTGGAAGCAGAAAGGCTTGTTCTGGGCTCCCTGGAGATGCGGCCGGTCAAAGGGGGGTCTGGGGTAGGTGGCAAAGTAAAGAGCATGAGGGGTCAGATGCCAAAAAAAGTTGAAGCTGCAGCACAATGCTTTAAGTTCTATCAACCCCAATACATTAACTTTCTAAGAACGGCACCTAAATATACTGCTGATGCTTGGATTGAGGCTAGCACTGCATTGACCACTCGGGAGGTATCCATTAATGCAGATCTAGTGCTTCAGGAGATCATGGACTCTCTCATTCCCGCAAAAGGGATAGGTTAGCAACATGGGATTGTGGACTTTTGTATAGGGACAAAGGCTAACCGCAGGGATTGAATGACGACTTTTAGTGGTCTGATAGGAGCCTTTAATGGTTTCACATAATGTAATATGTTGATGTAACGTCTCTGGTGGGAAGGGGCTAAGTTTTTATGGCTTCTCCTAGATACTAGATAAATGTTTCCTTATATGTTTAGACTGGATAATTGGGCTTGTTTTCGAAGGGAATGAATATGGTTCACTATCCTCCTTCAGTAATTAATATGGGGTCCACGTGTTTAACAACCCTACTCCTGGTTACATATTCTACTTAACCCTAACGCATTGCTTCATAGGCATTAATATATGTTGTCAGGACAATTTTAGAAGACTACTGCTTCTATTTATATACATTATCTTAAAAATTATAGCCTAAGCTCCTCTGGTACACCCTATATATTTTCTCAAACCCATTCTCTCCATATACTTTTAAGCAGCATTGCTAGAACTTAAGGGGGGGACTCCAGATGCTTGATTTACTTAACTTCATTGTTAATACATTTCTATATTTGTTTCATTTCCATAGGACTCACCCTTTAAGGTGAATAACTAGGTGGTATTAATCCGCCACAGATTTAAAATTTGATGTCATACCAAATATTTGGTGTATACTATAATTTTCTCTGTTTATTTAATTGTACCTCCCAGTTAAGGTGGTTTGTTATTCTGATATACAGCTCAAGGTAAAATATCATTCTATTGGACGCTAGTTTATGATGGAGGTGTCCTAATTATATTTGTCTTGTAATAAGCTGTTCCTACATTTTTCTATGGAGTGGAAGTTGAGGTTAGTTTTTTAGTGCACTCAGCTACAGGTGATAGAGAGGTGTGTTGATAGCCCACTGATAATCAAAGTCTAACATTTACTGACCTGGTCTTTAATTCTGTGCGTCAAGTAGGAACAACTATTAATGCTTTCCTATATTTTGCAAAATCTTAGATAACACATACATTTCTTTTATACTTACTTTATCACACTATAGGATGTATAAGTTGTTCAGGATAATTACATTATATAAATTTACTTTGTTTTTACATAGGAAACAAAAGAATAAAAAGAGGTAAAGCTAGATTATCTTTATTTTACTTTACATTCGCATGCATTGTGCTGTATTTCCAGTTTGTACAGTATAGATCTGGAGAGTTACATGTATGATGTTTATTTAGAGATTTCATTGCTCATTTATATGCTTATATCTCATTGTTACTCTGCAAAGAAATGCATTGTATGTAAAATCTACCAAAAACAAATACGAAATGTATAATGTGTCTTTATGTTGTATTTCTAGTTTTGCCTCAATAAAAAAAACTATGATTCAAAAAAAAAAAGCTGCGTACATATTCACGCCTGTCCGCCCAGCTTCTCCTCTGGCTGGAAGCAATCCGCTGAACGCATTTAACATTGCACATGAGCGCTACTTTGCGATCGCATGCAACCTAAGAGGTGGAGAACAGGGCTGCAAAGATGACAGCTGCTTGATAAATCGTGACTGCAGGCTCGCTTTTGCACCCTCCAAAGGTTTTCTATGGGGTTGAGATCTGGACCTTGAAATGCTTCTTACGAAGCCACCTCTTCGTTGCCCGGGCGGTGTGTTTGGGATCATTGTCATGCTGAAAGACCCAGCCACGTTTCATCTTCAATGCCCTTGCTGATGGAAGGAGGTTTGCACTCAAAATCTCACGATACATGGCCCCATTCATTCTTTCATGTACACGGATCAGTCGTCCTGTTCCCTTTGCAGAGAAACAGCCCCAAAGCATAAAGGCCAGAGAGTATATGCGCCAACAGATATTGGAAAAGCTTTTGCAGACTATTATGACAACCTTTATAATATAGAGTCTCACTAGAAACCTAAGCAAGCCGCGGTAGCAGAGATTTCTTCCTTTCTACATAAGCTGCATTCGCCCACACTTACGGATGAGGCCAAAAATACTTTACTCGAGCTGTTCAAAATGAAGGAGGTGTCACTAGCCATTAAAAACCTGCAAAACAATAAAGCACCTGGTCCAGACGGCTTCCCGGGCTTACTATACAAGAAGTACTGTCAACAACTCGCACCATTTTTACACCAGGTTTTCAAATAAATCTAATCAGAGGGACATGTTTTAAAAGAAAGTCTAGAGGCTTCTATTATAGACATTCCAAAGCCAGGAAAAGACACGTCTCTTTGTAGTAACTACAGACCCATATCATTGATAAATGTGGACACAAAAATATTATATTCAAAACTGTTAGCAGATAGACTAGTCAATTTATTGCCTTCCTTGATCCATGTGGACACAAAAGGACGCCAGGGACCGGACAACACTAGAAGAACTCTCAATGTTTTCTTAGATGCTAGCTCGAGAGGAACCCCACTACCGGCCCGGTGGGATTACCTAAGGGAGATACTGAAGGTGTTTGGCTTCCCCCCACCAGTAATATCAGCAATTAAAGTGCTGTACTCCTTAACATTCGCCAGAATTAGAGGTATGAGCTTTTGCTCCCCAGCTATTTGCATAATAAATGGTACTAGGCAAGGATAGCCCCTTTTCCCCCTGATATTTGCCCTAGTAATGGAGCATTGGCTCAAGCAATTTGGAAATCCACCTTGATCTTGGGGATTCCCTATGGTACACATGAAGAAAAAATTGTTCTCATTGCGGACGATGTTACTCTCCTTTTAACTAACCCCGCCTCATCCATATCTTCAGTGTTTCAATTGATTGAACAATTTGGCAGACTCAGTTATTATAAAACAAACATGACCAAAACTGAAGCATATACCATCAACATTCCGCAGGACCAACTCATAGATTTACAGAGACAATTTAAATTTCATTTGTCAACTAGTCACCTAAAACACCTTGGAGTCCAACTGAGCACAGACATAAAATCTACCCTTACATTAAATTTCGATAATTTACTAGCATACATTAAAGCACTCACTCTTCAATGGGACCTCATGGTTAGGAAGGGTCGTTGCAATAAAAATGTCTTTACTGTATCTGAACTGCGATCAGGAGCGGTCGCAGCTTTTCGAGCTCCAGCGTATTCTCATTTGATCTGCCAATTAAAGGAGTCATTCTACAGCCATTACTCAGTTTTTGAATGCTGCATGGTCACATTTATATGGGGCTACTTATATCAATGACAGTAAAGCTGTATTTGTGAAGCTGAGGCAAGAAATCAGACAGAGGAGGCCTACACCAAAAACAAACAGTTCTGGTACCTTGAGTATAATAGTCCCAATCAGACCTATGCGTCTCTGTGTCCGTCTCCCCTCAGCAAACCGCCGCAATACCACTCTTCCGGGTAGGGGGTGTGACGTCCAACATCTCACATCCAATCCAGAGGTACGTCCAAACAGCAAAGGAAGAGCGTGTGTAGCCGGTCACAACTTCCAAGAGCGTGTGACTTTCTATTTTGCATTTAATCAATACCAAAATAGAAAGAAGAAGACAGTCAATTAGGACCCATGGCGATCAAGATACGAAGGCATCCGGTGCACTTTAACCAAAATGGCCGCTATAGAAGACATCAGTTTTCAAGACATCTTTAACAACGAGCATTGGCGTAGATTTGAGGCGCTTTGCCTACGCCTCATAGAGAAAGCACCTCCAGAATCCTGGCTATCACAAATCCCAGCTGGACCCGAAGGGTTCACTCCTCAGCTAGAAGATCAGCAATGGGCTGGAAGCAGAGGGAGTGCTGATATCACTTCATCCAGTTTGTTGCTTGATACAGCTAACCCGGAAACCTTGCACAAGAAGCCCTCTGTCACCCCTGGAAGGAAGGGCTTGATTACATCAGGGACTTTTGCCTTAAGCAACGCATCATCCGGATCTCTACAATTAGTGACATACTCCTTGGCGATGGCGACCCAGCAGGGCATTAAAGTAGAGCTCTGGGAAGCTAAAGCCAGGGGCCATTTATTACTTAATTCAGGGACTCTGTCAGACAACTACATTAACCACAGCCACTTCAAGATGACAATTCACCCCAAGCTCAGGTACTTTCAAACATCGGATGGTAATAAAGAGTTGCCTGATGCATATAACATTGATTTCTTATGGCCTGTGAACACTCAAACTTAAGTCCATGCTTATAAAGGACTAATAATGATCTTTAGTATTAACATTAGTTACTTGTTTAAGTTAATAGTCTGGTTAGTTACGAACATTATATTGTTACAACTTTGCTGGGTTGAAGGTTAAGATCACTTGAGGGAAAGACTCCACGGAAATTGGACCTGGGGAAACAAAGAGTCACAACCATATATACCTGCAGGCTAGGTAGTGAAATATACACATTCCCAACATTGATGGTAATACTGCACGAATAATGCAATTTACCTATACCCTGATATAAAAGGATTGGAGCACACCACTCTCATAAACTCACTTTGCCATTTACTAATATCGCAGCCCTTGATGAGAAGGGCATTTGCCCAGTTAAGAGCATGTGAATGGAGTAACTAGTTTTTATTTAACTCAATCTTATTACAGAGATAGTCAATGTAACTGCCTACTAGAGCTTGTGGTCAACCCCACGGCCAGCGGCCGGGGCCGTGGGGAGAAATTGACAAGCCCAGCGTTAAACATATAACTCTGGTAAATATCCATTCACATCTTTACATAGACACATACAGTTCCTGGCTTAAACGAAATGTACCAGGGAACAATGGGACCATAATATACAATAGAGTCCACTTCAAAATACATGGAACTGAGTGTCCACTATCATGCTCCCTAACCTCTTTGTATATATTCTAGATTGGTGATTTCGCTAACTATATAGGACAAACAAAATGTTAGTATCAGACTAAGCTTTTTTAACATAAACCTGCATGGTGTCTGATACGTGACCTATACGGCAGTAGAAAAGAAACAGGGCTATATATTCACCCATCACCTCACCAAATTTATAACCCGTCCCTCAATATAATGCACCAGGAGAGTAAAGACTTGTACCTGACAACCCAGTTTTTATAAGACTAGATAGAAATGTTGTGTTCCAGGTCTGCCCAGTTGCAGTCCTTGCATCTATATATTCCAAGTATAACTGCAGTTTTATATATCTTTATGATGTAATTTATTCTTTTTTTATTTTTTGTTTTCTACTTCTTCTATATATTAGATAGACGTCCAGTGTTGGCCTTTTTTCATATAATTTCTATAAGAATGTTTCAAACCATTTAAGAAGTAATATATATTAATGATCCTAAAATGCTGAAAATAGGGGCAAAAATGAGGAATATCGCTCAATACCTGAAAACATGTATGCACAGTATGATTTTTATTTTTATTTAATTACATGTATGACAGTTTCATAATTGTAATGTACATTTCCTCAATAAAAAGATTTAAAATAGAAAAAAATCAGTAACGTTAAAATGAAAAAAAAAAATGTCTTTACTGCCAAAGGCTCTATACTTATTTAGATGCATCCCTATAAATATCCGACACAGAATTCTTTAACAGATCCATCAGGTGCTTCTTAGATACGCTTGGAAAATAAAATCCCAAGCATAGCATATAAAATCTTGCAAAGACAATTTTCTAAGGGAGGAATCTTATTCCCAAATATTTTTTTATACTATGAGGCATCTAGACTATCTCACATTGCAGCCTGGTGTCCAGCAGGAGAGAGACAGGGATAAACAGACTGTAAAAGATGTCCCTACCACCGGGCGTAGACCTAGCAGATATCATTTGGGTTCCAAAACATAAATCCTTAGCTAAACGGATTAACAACCCCATAGTCTCCTAGAACATCAATCTTTGGCCTGAGCTTAGACACTATTAGAACATATCACCGCACCGCTCACCTACCCATAAATTAAATAGCCTTATGGTATATTGGAAGACTTTGGGTAAAGTCCAAGTATCAGACACATACACTAATGGAACTCTAGCCACTACAACCTTATTAACCACAAATTCAGAGGAGACACCTTTATGGTTTGGCTTTGAAAGCTTCAGAATAGCAAGTCTGATTAAATCATGGGGCTTCCCAAAACAATCTTTAAGAGAAGTTACTAAATGGGAAGAGAGATGGAATACAGGAAGAAGCAAAATAAGACCTCTAACATTCCATTATGATGCCTTATTAAGGGATCACTCAGAGAGGCTCCCCTGGCAGATAAGAGCCTGGAGCCAAGAACTAGACATAATAATTTCGGTACAAGAGCTTAGCAGGGCGATAACCCTATCTAAAAAAAAACTTGACACTGCGTGACAGTGCTTGAAATATATATGAAAGTTTTATAATATGGCATAGGACCCCAATGAGGATGGCTAGAATGTCTGATATGGTCTCCTCACACTGCTGGAGGACATGTGGGCAGCAGGGATCTGATTTGCACATTTGTTGGTCTTGTCCAAAGCTGGGACCGCTTTGGCGTGACGTCATGGTGCTTTTAAGATCCATGAATAAACGTAACTTTTTAGACATCAATGGGGCTGCGTTACGGAGATTTTCTTTCCGTGATCGCATGTGTTAGACTTTTTTCTGACCCGCTCTCCCTATTGATGTCTATGGGGAAAGCGTACACGAGCACGTCAAAACAGCGCTTGTATTTTGTGTGGTATGGAGCTTAAAAGCACCATATTGCACGCACAAGCCAGGTTTTTTAAAACTTGTAATGGCTGCGCTATAGGGGATTAAATAACGCCACTTTTGTTGCGTTCGTTAATTTCCCTTTAGCGTTCAAAATTCGTAATCTAGGCGAGTGTTTTTTATTTATAGTTATTTTTTGGCTAACTATTTTTATCTTGTTTGTCACAGTGTGCTAGAAAATATATGACATGCAACAGACAGTTTTTAGCTTTGGCCCCTGCAGTACCTTGGACAGCTGCCTGACCATTTTTGGATATGAACCTGTAGCATATTGTGACATTAAACACTGACTATAACACCAACACTTGAATCAGCCTCCAGAGGTGGGAATAAGTCCAAAATCATTTATAGATATTTATTTGTAGCTTTCTAAGTAAAGCACTACTGACTTTTAGATCAGCATTTAAAAGCATTTTACATTGGTTTTGTTTGGTTGTTTGGAAGGAAGGAAGTACAATTAAAGTAGCCAGTCTATACAAACTCTTATAATATTGCCAAAATACCCAATTTATTATTTGCTTTTTTATTTTTGACAATCTATCAATGTAATATTAATATCATGAAACAATTTATATTAGTTCTGAAAATTATCTAATGAAATGTGAAATTCAACTGTTAAAAAGGTTATTGCTTATATTTCAATCATAATTTTAAATAACTTCAAATATCCAATTTACTTCTATTATTTATTTTTCTTTATTCTCTTGTTATCCTTTGCTGAAAGGTTTATCTTGGTAAGCTCAGGAGCAGCAAAGAACCTAGGTCCTAGCTGCTGATTGGTGGCTGCATATATATACCGATTGTCATTGGCTCACCCATGTATTTAGTAGTGTATTGATGTTCCTTCAACAAACTATACCAAGAGAATGAAGCAAATTTGATAATAGAAGTAAACAGGAAAGTTTTTTAAAATTTTATGATCTACCTAAATAATGAAAGAATTTTTTTGGGTTTCATGTTCCTTTAATATCAATGCATATGCATCAGCACAACATACACTATGTAATTTCTATAGGTATGTATATCTGTATTTATATGTGTATATATGTCTGAAAATACATGTATACACATATAAATACATATATACATATGTATAGAAATACATGCACACATATTTAAAGGGACACTGAACCCACATTTTTTTCTTTCATGATTCAGATAGAGCATGCAATTTTAAGAAACTTTCTAATTTACTGCTATTATCATTTTTTCTTCGTTCTCTTGCTATCTTTATTTGAAAAAGAAGGCATCTAAGCTAAGGAGCCAGTAAATTTGTGGTTCAGAACCATGGACAGCACTTGTTTATTGGTGCTGTCCAATCAGCAAGGACAACCCAGGTTGTTCAACAAAAATGGGCCTGCATCTGAACTTACATTCTTGCTTTTCAATTAAACATACCAAGAGAATGAAGAAAATGTGATAATAGGAGTAAATTAGAAAGTTGCTTAAAATTGCATTCTCTATCTGAATCACGAAAGAAAAAATTTGGGTTCAGTGTCCCTTTAAACATATATCTTTTTTCTATCTTTCAATCTCTCTCTATCTCTCTCTCTCTCTCCCTCTCTCTCTCTCTCTCTCACATTGTCTGATTTGTAAAGAATTTATTTGCATATTATCGTGGAAAAAAAGTATTTGGTCAATATCGGCGTAGTGTGTTACTGATGGTAAACTTTTGTTACGTTGGTCCCAGCTCTCTGCAGGTCATTCACTAGGTCCCCCCGTGTGGTTCTGGGATGTTTGCTCACCGTTCTTGTGATCATTTTGACCCCACGGGGTGAGATCTTGCGTTGGAGCCCCAGATCGAGGGAGATTATCAGTGGTCTTGTATGTCTTCCATTTTCTAATTATTGCTCCCACAGTTGATTTCTTCACACGAGCTGCTTGCCTATTGCAGATTCAGTCTTCCCAGCCTGGTGCAGGTCTACAATTTTGTTTCTGGTGTCCTTCGACAGCTCTTTGTTCTTCACCATAGTGGAGTTTGGAGTGTGACTGCTTGAGGTTGTGGACTGGTGTCTTTTATACTGATAACAAGTTCAAACAGGTGCCATTAATACAGGTAATGAGTGGAGGACAGAGGAGCCTCTTAACGAAGAAGATACAGGTCTGTGAGAGCCAGAAATCTTGCTTGTTTGTTGGTGACCAAATACTTATTTTCCACCATAATATGCAAATAAATTCTTTCCAAATCAGACAATGTGATTGTCTGGATTTGTTTCCACATTTTGTCTCTCATAGTTTAGGTATACCTATGATGAAAATTACAGGCCTCTCTCATCTTCTTAAGTGGGAGAACTTGCACAATTGGTGGCGGACAAAATACTTTTTTGCACCACTGTATACTGATATTACCCTCTTTATCTATCATAATTTATCTCTAAATACATATATATCAATCTCTCTAGAACCCTCTATAGGCTAGATTATGAGTGGAGTGATATAATTTGCATTGCAAGCAATATCGGGTTTTCAAGGCCATTTTCATGCAAGTTAAATTGACTTTTATTACAACTTGAAAGTATGCTCGATTAAAAAGCTGCGTACATATTCACGCCTGTCCGCCCAGATTCTCCTCTGGCTGGAAGCAATCCGCTGAACGCATTTAACATTGCACACGAGCGCTACTTTGCGATCGCATGCAACCTAAGAGGTGGAGAACAGGGCTGCAAAGATGACAGCTGCTTGATAAATTGTGACTGCAGGTTCGCTTTTGCGAACCTGCAGTCAAAGTGGAGAAAAGGGCTTGATCTAGCACCAAAATAACACTGTCAGATAGAAATGATTAAAAAATAAAAATTGCAGCAATAAAGCTGACTCAATGCTAGCAAACAAGCTTAAGAACTATACAGCGTCAGCCAGAATTCCTTATATTGAGCATAAAGGCCAGAGAGTGTATGCGCCAGCAGATATTGGAAAAGCTTTTGCAGACTATTATGACAACCTTTATAATACAGAGTCTCACTAGAAACCTAAGCAAGCCGCGGTAGCAGAGATTTCTTCCTTTCTACATAAGCTGCAATCGCCCACACTTACGGATGAGGCCAAAAATACTTTACTCGAGCTGTTCAAAATGAAGGAGGTGTCACTAGCCATTAAAAACCTGCAAAACAATAAAGCACCTGGTCCAGACGGCTTCCCGGGCTTACTATACAAGAAGTACTGTCAACAACTCGCACCATTTTTACACCAGGTTTTCAATTAAATTAAATCAGAGGGACATGTTTTAAAAGAAAGTCTAGGGGCTTCTATTATAGACATTCCAAAGCCAGGAAAAGACACGTCTCTTTGTAGTAACTATAGACCCATCTCATTGATAAATGTGGACACAAAAATATTATATACAAAACTGTTAGCAGATAGACTAGTCAATTTATTGCCTTCCTTGATTCATGTAGACACAAAAGGACGCCAGAGACCGGACAACACTAGAAGGACTCTCAATGTTTTCTTAGATGCTAGCTCAAGAGGAACCCCACTAACGGCCCTGTCTTTAGATGCCCAGAAGGCTTTTAACAGGGTCCGATGGGATTACCTACGGGAGGTGCTGAAGGTGTTTGGCTTCCCCCACCAGTAATATCAGCAATTAAAGTGCTGTACTCCTTAACATTCGCCAGAATTAGAGGTATGAGTTTTTGCTCCCCAGCTATTTCCATAATAAATGGTACTAGGCAAGGATAGCCCCTTTCCCCCCTGATATTTGCCCTAGTAATGGAGCCATTGGCTCAAGCAATTTGGAAATCCACCTTGATCTTGGAGATTCCCTATGGAACACATGAAGAAAAAATTGTTCTCTTTGCGGACGATGTCATTCTCCTTTTAACTAACCCCGCCTCATCCATATCTTCAGTGTTTCAATTGATTGAACAATTTGGCAGACTCAGTTATTATAAAACAAACATGACCAAAACTGAAGCATATACCATCAACATTCTGCAGGACCAACTCATAGATTTACAGAGACAATTTAAATTTCAGTTCTCAACTAGTCACCTAAAACACCTTGGAGTCCAACTGAGCACAGACATAGAATCTACCCTAACATTACATTTCGATAATTTACTGTCATACATTAAAGCACTCACTCTTCAATGGGACCTCATGGTTAGGAAGGGTCGCTGCAATAAAAATGTCTTTACTGGAGGGCGTGTCTGAACTGCGATCAGGAGCAGTCGCAGCTTTTCGAGTTTCAGCGTATTCTCATTTGATCTGCCAATTAAAGGAGTCATTCTACAGCCATTACTCAGTTTTTGAATGCTGCATGGTCACATTTATATGGGGCTACTTATATCAATAACAGTAAAGATGTATTTGTGAAGCTGAGGCGAGAAATCAGACAGAGGAGGCCTAGTGCGGCAGCACATAACAGGTGGCGCCACCCCCAAGGGGACAGTTTATTAGGTTACGACGCAATACCAACGATGATGCTATATACCAACAGCAGTCAGCTGAATTGATTGAAAGATTATCAGCAAGGGGTTATGATAGTGACAAACTACAAGACACCAGAATGGAGATTGGAGCAATGAGATTTGCAAACAGTGGAATCAGAAAGTCTTTCAAGACTTTTGAAGACAAGATAGTGTTTACAACTGAGTACACATCACAATTTCCCCAAATAGTCAAGATTTTGAGAAAGAATTTACCTATCTTGGCAAGTGATAGTGTATTGCAGAAATACATTAAGGGATGCAAGTTTGTATCCAAGAAACATGTCACCTTGGCCTCAAAATTGGCCCCCAGTTGTGTAACTGATACCCTTAGATGTAGGGGTGGCAATTGGTTGAGTAGAAAAGGCAATTTTAGGTGTGGAATGAGAACATGTCTAACTTGTGCTATGATGGAAGTTACGAATGTGTTTAGCTCCTCAGTAGATGATGAGACTTATGACATTCTGTTTTATGCAAATTGTAAGACCACATTTGCAGTCTATATGTTGGAATGTAAACATTGTAATATCCAATACGTTGGTAAAACAACAAGAGAGGTCAATACAAGGATCAGAGAGCATGTAAATGACGTAAAAAAATTACAATAAAGATTCTGTGGTGGCCAGGCATTTTAACCTTTTTCATTTTACCAATAAGTGTGACTTTACGGTGAGAATTATTATATGGATATATAAGCTGAAATCTAGAACTCCCACGGGCCTAAACCTAGAGTGGGATATTAGCTATTTTGTTTAAATAAATTCAATAGGTCTTATGTCTTTTTGATTGACCACTTAGGAATGGTAGATAATGTGGCTTATCAGCACATCATAATACCAAAATACCACAAACCAAAAAACTATCAACCTAGTGTATTATCAAAATATCAAAAAATCATAATACACAAAAGTTGGTGTTTTGAATTATTAGTTTTGGTCAGTATGGAGCTTTGAATAGTGCATTTTGGGAATTGGATTATGTGATATTTGTGCTACCTAATGTAATTGAATATAACACATTCTCAGTCCTTAGTATTTTTTGACATGTAGCAGATAAAAGAAAATATCACAAGTTTAGAAAATTCTTTTATTAAACATGTCCTTTAATACTGTTATCTTAAATCCCCTTTTGTGTGATCAAGAAACGGTACATTCAGCATCATACACTAAATATTTAAGTTAGTTATTACACTTCAGAAATAGAACATTATAAATTATGGACATATGAAATGTTGTGTGTTTAATTTTGTGTTTACTGTGTTGATATTATGCCATTTTTTTCTTTTTTTCTTTTGTCTTTTCTTCTTTTGGCTTGCAGTTTATCATTGAGAACTTGTATAATATATGAAGTTTATTTGTTTTTAACTGTTTTGATGTAACTGTCAGGTGTTAATTAATTCATTACCTCTGGGGTTACAAAAGGTAGACTTCAGTGTGCTATCCTTAGTCTATGATAAAGCGCCACTAGAGGGCGCGAAACATGTCAGACGTTTTGTCCTATCTTGCATGTCTGCTACTTTTTTTAAATAAATTTCTCTTGATTTATTAATACTGCTGTGCTGCTCTACTTCCAATTTTTCATTACTGATAAGCAGTTGGTTCCTGTTTTTTTGAGCATTGCACCTTTGCCCATATGCACTGCCCTTAAGCCTCTGTTCGTGGCGTCTGACGTCACTACTGTGAGCCCGAAAGAAGTGCACACTGAGGAGTTCTGGAGCGTTTAATAAATAGGCCTCATAGGATTCACCAGAATACTGTAATGATGCCATAGACGAGAGGTGCAAGTTTTGCAGTATATAACCTGCTTTCTTTAGGGCTTTCTATATCCCTCTCAATTATCTAAAACGTGCTGACAGGGAATGATCTGTGTCAAAAATTGGTGCTAGATTAGTTTTATGTCTGTAAGTTGGTTGTGCTTTCTATTATATCCTTTATTTTGCAATCCTAGCATCCTTACATCTGAGTAGAAGGTATCCTAATAATGTAAGTGAGAGTTGGTGTAATTGTCCATTGGGGCTGTTGTTTCATACCCCCAGGGCAAGCCTTATTAGATTCAGCTTTTAATAGTGACCACACTATTTCTAGGATGGTGATTATGGCATTATTATTAGTGCTGAATATATCCTGTGGCATATTTTACCTCCTTTAGTTGTGAGATGCGTTGTCCCTTGCAGCGGTATGCTGGCAGACTGCCCGTTATCGTTCTGCTCTAAATTGTGAGCATCTGTGTCGATATCCTCACCTTGCTGAGTGAACTTTGTGGGCAAAGCACTGTTCAGATCTGTAGAGTTCAATGATGACTGTCTTTCCTGCACTTCCACTATGCCTTCACTGGTAGCTGCGCTAGTCTCCTATTTAAGCTGGAACTTTGCTCGCTCTGTCTTTTGGAGTGATGATTCTACTGCCGGTATGTCATTGAACCTTTACCTTCTTTTATATTGCCGAAGAGAAGTGATAACATCTGTTATTAGCCATTGCAGAGCTAGATGCTACGGAGCTAATTTATTTTACAGCCATTGTCCTGCTCAGCTAGGCTCCGCCCCTTGATAGTGCATTTTAAGATGAATAGGGATCCATAATGTAGTTCCCTAATAGATTCTTTCACATTTAAGGACTTTTAATTTTAGACACTTATATATGCCTCACATGGTTAATAATAATAATAACTTATGTATGAGGAACCACTAGTTATCACTTACTTATCTATTAAAGGGATATTCCAACCAAAATTGAAAACCACATGGGTGCATTTCGGTATTGAAGAAAAGCAATTTTGTAATATACATACATTAGCACAAACTACTTCTAATAAAAACTATAGCTGTTTTAAAGGTGTATTTAAGTATGCACCGTGCACCAGCATTTTAAACACAACACTTGCTCAGTGTGCCTAAGGTGTTTTTACCATCTGGTAATGACTCAATGTGTTAATTGCGGACATGATACAAGCCCCAGTGATGATCTGAGCAGCAGCAGTATTTAAAATGTGAGTGCAGTGACAATATCTAGCTATGCTTCACATGCAGAGAAAAATGTTAACAATAAAACAGTGATAACTTTTACTAGAAGCATTTTTGCTAATACATTTATATTGCAAATGTGCTTCTATTCAAAAATGTAATTCATTCATGTGCATTTAAATTTTGACTGGAATGTCCCTTTAACAGTAGTTAGTTTTTTAGTTATCACATAATATGTTATCATCCTCGTTCCCTATAATATCATATATATTCATAATAATAGTGCACATTTTTCAAAGTATGAGATCAAATATAAACTGTAAGTGTTTTTGACCAGTGTCAGGTTTTTGTAGTAACCTCATTTTATATACCTTTATCTTAGTGTATCCACAGTGATGTGTACCCAATGGCATCATAGGCATATTGCCTTCACGTCGTATTTATTTCCACCTATTGGAAATGGGCCACTTTGTATGCGGAGCCTGATTGGCCGATATTGACATGTACCAGTATTTACTGTGCTAGGTCCGATTATACAGCCCATATGAGCGTATATTACCAGATGTTAAATTTATCAAATTAAGCTCACGGCTAGATCTAAGATATGTAACATACATATTATTACATTTTTAAAATGGCAAACTATGATCGCCCATTGTTACCACCTATAATACCTATTACAGAAGTATTTGCTAGTTATTGGGACTACTGATAAAAAACTCCCTTTGAAATACGCGGACAGTATTATGTTATGTATATTTATGATGACAGATATCGATTTTGTATAATAGATATGTAGCCCGTAGATGTCCCACCTACTTTCATCTCATTGGTTACAAGAAGCGAAAAAAAAACCCTGATTGGTCGTTACATATACGTACCAGGAAGTGTAATACTAAGATCTACTATTATAGGGCGCTAAGAACGTGTAATATAATTTTCCAAACCTGATTACCAGTTTGCCCTATTCAATATAATAATTTTGCCAGGGATTACTTTTTAAATATGTCGATTAACTATTATTTGTTGTAATCGCTATCACAGCATTATTAATAAACTTTTGAGATGACAAACAATTTACAACAAACATTTCAATCCCCGCCTACAAGGGTGGACACTAGAAAAGTAATTGTAACAGTCTATATCTGCATATAGTTAATACGAGTCTCTTATAAAAACACTTGTACAAACAAATATATGATTGTCACCTTCATAAAAAGCAGGTAAGAAACCAGTAAATGGAACTATTAATCGCTTATTCCATTTTTTACCAAGTCTCACAGCGTAGCCTGTCAGTTGTTTGACTCTCTGACAGCAATTTTCATAAGCCCTATTTTTAGGGTATATACTAAGAGTTTACATCACTTTGAATACAATGAGATACACATGTACTGCAATACTTTAATCAATTTTCAAGTATGTATAACTGTATATGGAGTATGTTTACACCATATTGCATTCTCTTTATATTTTGCTATGTGTTGGTTTTTATATATATATATATATATTTTTATATATTAATTGATCTGATGTAACCACCCCAGTGAGTCATGTGACTAATTAAACACAGGGGCGTGTGCTTTTAGCAGATATTTTTATTGGTTACATTTGTGTATAAAAAGTAGCATGTTTTAAATGTTTGTATCAGCCTGAAGAAACAGTACTGAATACTGAGAAACGCGTTGCTGTACTTTCTTTGTGTTAGATAAACACTTGATTTTAAGTATCCTGCTTTTTTTGAATCCTTTGGCATCCTAAAGCTCCAAAAACTTGATGGTTTGGGACAGAGAGGTGGAACCCCATAGGCAATTAACTATTATCGGTTGCGAGGGGAGAGAGACCACAAACATCTGTGCTTTGTGAGCCAAGAGGAGAGTTTTACAGGACAACTCTGAGGATCCGGTCTGCCCAGTTTGCACTACATTTTAGTGCTTCAGCAAATGTGAGTGTATTTCAACAAGTTTACCACTCCTGATATTTTATACAAAATTATGCTATGTGGCGCCTTCCCTACTCTTTTTTTTAGAATTTTTTAATATTTACCCTGCTGTGCCATCTTCACCTTGGTTTCCCTCCTGCAGTCATGATAACGATGTTTTATGCTAGCAATAGAATGATTGCATCCTAAGTAGCTGACTGCCATGCGTATCTCCTCCCACAACTTATTACGGACACTCTGCCTCAGGTTAGGGTTCTCCAGCTGAGGTGCCCTCTCCAAGTAGGCCTCAACCAGATTAGAATACAAATATGAGAGAGAAGGTAGGAACTCAATAAGTTACTACACGCAAGACAGGGATTTCAGCACACTAATTTTATTAGTCAATAATTATCGTTGACCCACCAAACATAAGTGGTTGGATACAGTGCCTCTCAAATCATGGATACACATCATGAGAAAAAATCTACAGATGTATAGTATGGACAAATGAACCATTAATAATAGTATAAATAACACTCAGAGAATAGTTGTTCAGATTACCTAAAACACAAAAGAGTAATAAAGTGAAGCACAAAAATAACAAGGCAACACCTCCACTAGAGGGTGGCTTTGCATTCCAAGTGAAAAATGGCCACCATAGTGATCCATGAGGATCTATGCTTGTCAATTAGAATGCTCCAAGACCCCCAAAATTGCATAAACCACAGTAAAAGTACAGTCTATAGTTAATACAATGTGAATCAATTGCAAACATATATAAGGACCATTCAGCACCTCTACTAGAGGGTAGCTGTGACGTGAGTCACCAAGATCTGAGGGCCTGTTATGGAACATTCTTTGAGCTGGAGGTACATGGGCTTAAGGATACCCAGAGACTGCATGGAAATGTGGAATTTTATATGCTGGACACCCCATGCACTTTTATAACTCTGTCTTATGTCCATGTCATCCTGTATCCATAAATACAGGATGAGTACAGGGTGTGAGTGCCCCTTGTGGGAGCAATTGTGACTCTATAAACCAAGTGGGCATAAAGGACTTAATAGTTAATAACAGCTGTTCTTATATTGTGATATACCTTTAAGGTATATCCCTCCCACCTACTTCCTCTCCCTATAAAACCACCTTTTGGTCACCTTATCACTGCCTGATTATTGATGTTGAAACCTTAGAGTATTCCTAAAACTGAAGCTCTAAGTCTTTACTCCTATCCTACAGGTCATATTTCTTTTGTATCCCTTCTCAGGATTTACCTTCGTTAAAGATTCCATCTCCTCAGCTTTGCACCTATCTCCTGTTGGATTGCAGCTGCCGTGTCTCCCTGTTACTAGGATCAGCTCTTGCCTCAGCCGCGCCAGTGTTACGTGGTACCCGGAAGTCAGTCACACTCACACGCCATTCCGCCCCACACGCTCAAGCCGCTCTGAATGAGCGCACGGAAGACTTTTGCTGCTCTCAGCTGGAAGCTCCGGTAAGCACTACCTACTCTTTGAGACTACAGTGACACTTCATCCTTACAGCTTTAGATTCTGTGCCTTTTAAGTTACCGGATACTTATTGTAAATATTTGTATATAGCAACAAACCAATTGTGTGAGTGTGTGAAGAAGGATGTATGCGAAACTGTTTGTCAGCTAATCCTAACTTTACTCGCTTTACCATTTGATTAACCTCTTATACTTGGGATATAATTTCACTGCTATCTCTCTAAGACTGTACCTAAACCGAGACTTATATTGTCCAATTTAAGATTGAACCATATTTGGGGCATTTATCCATTTCAATATAAATTTGCTCACTGCAATCTATTCCTAATCCTGAGTTACCACGTTTAGGGGAGATTTTGCAAAAGAGCAACAAATACCTCATTACCTTAGATTCCAAACATTTTAAGGTATAACATATATTCTGCAGTATTTCTTATTTCCAAAAATGGACCCCACAGAGATCCAGAATGAATTTAATAATATCCATCAAAACTGGATTATTTGGCTCGTGGGTTAACAGAAGTACAAGCAGAGACTGCCACTTTAAGAACTTTAGTAAAAGAATGTTTAACCCCTAAACCATCAGAGATACCAGAAACACAGGTTCAACTCTCTACCCCCTTCTCTGGCAAAAGATCCACATTTAGGGATTTTAAAAATGCTTGCAATTTACTATTTTCTCTCAAACCCTGCACTTATCATTCTGAAAGAATAAAAGTTTGTACAACAATTTCGTACCTCATAGGAGAACCCCAAACCTGGGCGAATAGGTTTTTTTAATCAAATAACCCGATATTGGATTCCCTACAGGATTTCTTCTCAGCCATGT
This sequence comes from Bombina bombina, assembly GCF_027579735.1. Taxonomy (NCBI): domain Eukaryota; kingdom Metazoa; phylum Chordata; class Amphibia; order Anura; family Bombinatoridae; genus Bombina; species Bombina bombina. The sequence continues at coordinate 623,348,253 of NC_069503.1, read as the reverse complement.
CTGAGCTATACGAAGATACTCACACTCAGATAATAGCTGAGACCAAACTACGTTCCCTAAAACAGGGAAAACATACCGTGGAGGAATATACCACAGACTTTCAGATGTGGGCTAGTGATTACTTATGGAATGAAGTCAGTCTGCGTAACCAATTTCGACTAGGTTTATCAGAAGTATTAAAGGATGAACTTTCCCATCTGGACATGCCAGAAAGCCTATCCGGTTTGATAAAACTAAGTACCACACTGGACCGAAGAATTTGAGAAAGAAAGGCAGAAAAGGGAAGTTTTGAGACCTCACCTAAACAATATTATTCATCCAATCCACCTCATGAGAAAAATACAACAAGTTCCACTCCCATGGAAATAGGAAATATCAGGGGTCCACTAACCCCCGAAGAAAAGATGAGACGTCGTCTGTCCAATTTGTGCTTATATTGCGCGAATAAAGATCATGCAGTTTCAGCTTGTCCTTTGTTGGAAAAACAAAAGAGGGGTAAGATAGTAACCTTAGAACATTTACACAATGATAATAAAACAAATCAATTAACTACCTCTCTCTCTTTACAGTGGGACCAAAACAATCTTCAGACTAATGCTTTTGTCGACTCAGGGGCTTCAGGGGTGTATATTAACACGGATTATGTTATAGCTAATAAAATACCCACGGTGTGCAAACAAAAACCTGTGTATGTTAAGTTAATAGATGGATCCACTGTACAGAAAGGTCCCATAACAATCCACACCATACCACTAATGATAACAATCTCTACCTCCCATACTGAATTTTTATCTTTTGATATAATACCAATTGCCATGCATAACATAATTCTAGGTTACACTTGGTTAAAAACCCATAACCCAACAATAGACTGGTCACTTCATAAAATTTTATTAAATTCAGAATATTGTCAAAAGACTTGCTATCCTCATACAGTTATTGCAAGTATTCAACCAATACCAGAGGTTTATCAGGATTTGGAGGATGTGTTCAATTTAAAGGAGGCTGAAAACCTCCCTCCTCATAGAATATTTGATTGCCCAATAGATTTAATCCCTGGCTCTCAAATACCTCACGGAAGGGTTTATCCTATGTCCCCGAAAGAACTTTCCGATTTACGTATTTATTTAGATGAAAACCTCAAAAAAGGATTCATCACACATTCCACCTCACCTGCCGTCGCAGGCATGTTTTTTGTCAAAAACAAAGATGGCACATTAAGAACAATCATTGATTATAGAGCTCTGAATAATATTACAATAAAAAATCGTTACCCCCTGCCTTTAATCCCTGAATTACTAGAAAGACTCTCCGAAGCCACAATTTTCACAAAACTTGACCTGAAAGGTGCCTATAATTTAATTTGAATAAAAGAGGGCAATGAGTGGAAGACTGCGTTTCGAACTAGATATGGGCTGTACCAATACAACGTAATGCCTTTCGGCCTATGCAATGCTCCGGCAACCTTTCAACATTTTATGAACGAAATATTCCATGACCTGATTGACGTATGCGTCATCATTTATTTAGATGATATTTTGATATACTGCAAAACACAGGCTGATCATGAAAAACACACGTTCGATGGGTTCTTACAAGGCTCAGAGAACATAAGTTATATGCAAAACAGGAAAAATGTATAATTCATACAAATCAAATAAAATTTTTGGGATATATTATAACACCAAATAAAATCCAAATGGATCCCAATAAGATTATCACCATCATAGATTGGCCAATTCCAACAACTATAAGGGCTTTACAAAGGTTTCTAGGATTTGCAAATTTTTACAGAAAGTTTATTGAAAATTTCTCTTCCATAGTAAAACCCCTTACACAATTAACAAGTAGTAAAAACAAATACTTATGGACAGATGAGACTCAAAAGGCCTTTAACACACTAAAGAAAAGTTTTACCACCGCACCAGTATTAAGTTTACCAGACTACCAATTACCTTTTGTCTTAGAAGTAGATGCATCAAACTCTGGCATAGGAGCAGTATTGTCACAACACAATAGATATACAAAAGATCTTCATCCTATAGCTTTTTACTCTAAAACTTATTTACCTGCTGAAAGAAATTATAGTATAGTTCCTTAAGAAAAATAAGATTCTCTCTGCCCGTCAAGTCCGCTGGTCCTTGTTTTTGGATCGTTTTAATTTTCAATTAACATACAAGCCAGGAACTTCAAATATTAAAGCAGATGCCTAATCCAGACAACATGACAATCAACCGAATGTAATTGCAGCAACTCCGATAATACCGGAGAACAAGATAATAGGGACCCTCACTACATTTGAAACAGAAGTATTAACCGCTCTCACCAAAGACAATAATATACCAGTCTCTTGTACTAAAGATTCGTCAACCGAATTATTTTATCACAAAGATAAATTATATATTCCACCTCCCCTTAGGAAAACTGTTTTGTCATATACACATGATAACAATCTGTCAGAACATACAGGCATACAGAAAACAATTGAACTCACAAAGAGGTACTTTTGGTGGCCACATATAGAACAGTTTATTACATGTATCTCGCAGCACACATTTTTGATAATTATGAATTGATCCTGTGAACACACATTCATGCAGCACCCACAATCTAGCTTGGCTTTTGCAGCCCTTGAGACCCGTTATAAATATATCAGCAGCATCTGCGTTGAAATTTAAGCTGCACTCGATAATACTTGTATTTTGCCTCTATTTGCACTGTTACCAAGTTTGGCTACACTTATATACGCTATTAAATATTTCAGATATATATCGTAATGTGTGCCCCGAATCCCTTAATAGTACGGTACTGTGCGCTTGTAGTTTGCGGCTAAGGGATTCAGGGCACACATTACGATATATATCTGAAATATTTAATAGCGTATATAAGTGTAGCCAAACTTGGAAACAGTGCAAATAGAGGCAAAATACAAGTATTATCGATTGCAGCTTGAATTTCAACGCAGATGCTGCTGATATATTTATAACGGGTCTCAAGGTCTGCAAAAGCCAAGCTAGATTGTGGGTGCTGCATGAATGTGTGTTCACAGGATCAATTCATAATTATCAAAAATGTGTGCTGCGAGATACATGTAATATAATCAAGTGTCCACCAATAGAAGGAATTGTAACAATAAAAGTAACACTGTAAAAGGTGAAACTTGCAGAAACATTACTAGCATAAGAAACTCGTATACATAGGCGCTATTATTAAGTGAATCACCAAACAGTGTATGAATGGATAATAACTGAGTTATAAGTGTGAAAGATGACACCCGCAATAACATCATTGATACAATTAAATCAAATATAAGGTGTCATTGAACCTAATAAACTGCATGCAATCACAAGCCATTACAATAAGTGGGGCCAAAAAATAATACAACACATCACGGCTGCACTGTACTAGCTAATGATCCTGGTATCAATCATAACCAAACTATAAGATTGTCATTCTGAATCACAAGAGTGTCAATCTAGGCAATAGTGCTATGTAAGACATACAAAATCGCTTTATTTTACAGCGATTAGAGGGAAGACAGGCCTAAATTCGTATAGTCACCAGACTTGATAGTAACCTAAAAAACGGTTGTTTAAACTCATTATATTGTTAAACCCATAAGGGGAACACAACATTAAATAAGAGAGATGGCAACCGTATGATCACAGACAATTTATGTGAAGGGCACAATTGATATCATCTGAATAAATTCACATACAAACAAGGTTGATTATAGACGAATTCAAACAAATGAAGTGAATTTTAAAACACTAAGAACCACACAATAAGGGTCTATGTGTACATGTGAATAAAGCCTGAAAAGTCCTTCTGCTAACCTAGGCTAATAATTTAAATAAATTTTACATTAATTTATGAAAAATTTAGAAAAAAGTCTCAGCAAATAATGAGAAAATAACGCACCCACAGATACCTATTACAGGACTCCCATTATCCCTACTTTGTTTAAAGGTGATTAAAACGTGAGTACTGATTAATTCTAATACATAACAAAGGCCAATACAAGAACCAACCGGTCCCACGAATTGCCAAATAGCAACTAGAGAGAGTTGCTAGTAGCAACTAGAGATAGAGTGATTTTAATTGTCCATGTCTACCCATCTTTTTAAGGTAATAAATAAAAGTTAAATTTTAAACCATATCAGTGGTCTCTACCCCAGTCTGGGCAGAGAGTGCTACATAGCATTTCTTTCCAGGGAGTCTATCCCAATTGTTCTGCATGTGTGAAGAAGGATGTATGCGAAACTGTTTGTCAGCTAATCCTAACTTTACTCGCTTTACCATTTGATTAACCTCTTATACTTGGGATATAATTTCACTGCTATCCCTCTGAGACTGTTCCTAAACCAAGACTTATATTGTCCAATTTAAGATTGAACCATATTTGGGGCATTTATCCATTTCAATATAAATTTGCTCACTGCAATCTATTCCTAATCCTGAGTTACCACGTTTAGGGGAGATTTTGCAAAAGAGCAACAAATACCTCATTACCTTAGATTCCAAACATTTTAAGGTATAACATATATTCTGTAATAAGATGTATTTTATTTATGTTTCAGATCTGATTGTGTCTCAGGAGTCTGTCTGGGTAAACTGATTGTGTTCCTGTGTGATTATGTTACCTAGACTGCCCAACATCAGATTGTCTGAGTAAACTTTCTTCCCTAGTAAATTAACTTGATATGTTAATCTGTTTTACCTGTGAATAGACAATTGTTAGAGGTTTGATGTATTGTTTATATGTTTGCTTTACTGTTTAACCAATTCCCTATGTAACCTGAAGTACTGTATATCTGGAATGCCAGGGTGTATAAATCTTTGTGCTGCTTTCAAATAAAGTGTTCATTTTTGTGTTCAGAAAACTGAGTGTTGCCTCAGATCTGTTCTCCTCCATAACTTTAGACTGCGTTCAAAGGGAGATACCAGGAGTTATTACTCTGGATAAAGGGATGTCCAGGACAAGGGAAGTGTTCTGACGGAGGTACTCATTTGGGGTACCGGGCGGTCCGTCACATCTGGTGGCAAGCGCTGGGATTGATTTCTTGTCCTGCTGACAGAGGAGGAGTGGCACTGTCACCCGCAGCTATGGAAATGGATTTCCTATGGCGAATGCAGCAAGTGCTGACCCACGTTGCTGAAACTGTTTCTGCACAGGACAAACTGGGTTGGAGGGATGTGCTGTCTAGCTATCAGTCCCTAAGTAGCACTACAAAGATGCGCCAATGGCAGCCAGTGAAGGATCACAGCCAGATGATTACAGATGATGCAGAGGAAAAATTCCACAGCAGAGTGCGGAGAAGGTTGTCAATCTACGGAGCCAACCCATCTGAAGCAGCAGTCCGGGTAAAGAACGCCGAGGTGGTGAAGCAGATCACCAGGTATCGGAATATGCGGACAGCTGAGATGCTGGGATCAGATACCTCTAAATGGGAAGTTCCAATATGGGACTTTGAGCGGCAAGTCAAAGTCGCCCTTGCTGTTTTAGGAGGGCCAGTTCCAGAGGAGATGTGCCTGGAATGGAGAGCCCTGATTCGGCTAGATATGTGGGAAGATGCACTGGAGAATTGGTATGGCTGCAGAGGCAAAGTCCTGCCCTCCCCAGAACAACGCTTCGGGGACCAGGCAAACTTGCGGCTCTGCTTACTGAGAGGACAACCCACAGGTGAGGGGATAGCCGAACTGAAGTGTCTGGTGCAAAGAGCGGTCGAGCTCGAGGATCAGTACAGAGCGTTATATTGGTTTGCAGACAGGTGGCAGTCGAGGGCAGAAACACAGTATTCCCCGGAAGGTGATGACTTTGGTGGCCCCGGCTTATTATGAGAAGCATTTGAGGAGAAAGATGACTTTGGCAGTCCCTAGGGATATCGATTCTGGGACATTCAAAGCAAGAGGCAGGAGCTTCTACAGCCATCGGAAGCACTTTCCTTACAGCCTGACCTGACATGGCTTATCTATCAGGAATGGTACCTTGAGGTGGATTACCTAGAACTGCTGGAAAGTAGTCCTTTACTTACTTCAGAGGCAGTGGATCTAGTGGACTTCATATCCACGGATGTTGGTCTGGGAGATGTGGATGAGACAGTGGTCTCCACACGTGGAGTGCAGGGATACAGGGATGTCGGCCCAGACCCCCAACCCCCTGGCATGGGGACCATAGTCACCCTGTTATCTCCCCAGCTGGACCCAGAGATTGTGGATCTAATTGACTTTTCCTCTGAGGTGTCAGATGCGGATTACCCAACAGAAGAGCAGGCAACAGGGCAGAGTGTTGTTGGCCTCTGCCCATCCCTAACCGGCACCCCAGAAAACAGAGGAGCTGGACGAGAGATGTCGGTAACTATCTGCAAGCAATGACAGATTCCTATCCAGTACAAGTGGATGGGACTACAGTCTCCACCTGTATTCTCCAGGGATGCTGGGCATATGGCCCAGATCTGCAACAGCATGTTGGAGTGAGCCCAGCCACCCTATCTTCTCTCCAGTGACTGAAAGGACTCCAGGGAGAAGAGACAGTCGGCACTTCTCCCCAGCAGCAGGTATGTTCTATGAGAGAGGCAGAGGTCGGCCCGGTGAGTGATGCTCTGTTTGGAACAATTTGTTTGGGGTACTGTGTGGATACGGGCTTTGGGGGAATGGATCTACGGACTAACTTCAAAGTCAACCCGTCTGGGGCCTCCTCCTGTGTTAGTCTTCTAAAGGGGGAGATATGTCACGTGAGTCACCAAGATCTGAGGGCCTGTTATGGAACATTCTTTGGGCTGGATGTACATGGGCTTAAGGATACCCAGAGACTGCATGGAAATGTGGAATTTTATATGCTGGACACCCCATGTACTTTCATAACTCCCTGTATCCATAAATACAGGATGGGTACAGGGTGTGAGTGCCCCTTGTGGGAGCAATTGTGACTCTATAAACCAAGTGGGCATAAAGGACTTAATAGTTAAAAAGAGCTGTTCTTATATTCTGTAATAAGATGTATTTTATTTACGTTTCAAATCTGAATGTGTCTCAGGAGTCTGTCTGGGTAAACTGATTGTGTTCCTGTGTTATTATGTTACCTAGACTGCCCAACATCAGATTGTCTGAGTAAACTTTCTTCCCTAGTTAATTAACTTGATATGTTAATCTGTTTTACCTGTGAATAGACAATTGTTAGAGGTTTGATGTATTGTTTATATGTTTGCTTTACTGTTTAACCAATTCCCTATGTAACCTGAAGTACTGTATATCTGGAATGCCAGGGTGTATAAATCTGTGTGCTGCTTTCAAATAAAGTGTTGATTTTTGTGTTCAGAAAACTGAGTGTTGCCTCAGATCTGTTCTCCTCCATAACTTTAGACTGCGGTCAAAGGGAGATACCAGGATCTATTACTCTGGATAAAGGGATGTCCAGGACAAGGGAAGTGTTCTGACGGAGGTACTCATTTGGGGTACCAGGCGGTCCGTCACAGTAGCTTTGCTTGACAAGCGAAAAAATCTGGCTACTTTAGTAATCCATTAGGAGCCTCCTTCTCCTCCACGGAGTACCTCTCTTCTCTTAACCTGCCCTTCACACCTGAAGGGCCAGCAGACACAGACTCTCCCTCCTGTGACTGGGGACCAGCCCTCTCTCTCCCTACTCTGTCCCTGCAAGCTGTGACAGGCTACCAACAGCCCCACCCCCACTTGCCACAGTCTACCCCACTCTCCCTCTTCTTTGTGTGCCTAGTTGAAGCTGACTCCTCCTCTCTCCTCCCACCTCCACTCTTCCACCCTCTCTCCTTTCCTCCTCTGCCAGGGTTTGAGGAACGTCAAATCCTCCACCCAAACCTCGGCCCCTAGACTTGCCCATACTACTCCCTATTTCCCCCCTCCCTCTATCCCCCCTCTCAACTGCCCTCCCCCTAGCCACCCCTTCCCAACATCACTACGCCTATCCCTCCCTTTCTCCTTCCTCCCTAACTCTAACCTAACACTAAAGTCCCTAGCTTACCTACCTACACTAATTCACCTAACTAAACCCTAAATTAAATATCCCAAAACTAACTACCTAACCTATCTAGACCCTAACTATCTCTATTCTATATCCCTGCAAATAAAAATGTGGGGGTGAAATTAAACAAAGGGATGAAAATGAAAAAAGGGATCGGCTAAATAGTCAAATGAAAACAAAAATTAAATAAAAAATAGAAAAAATATATTAGAAAAAAAATACAAAAAGAAAATATGGGACGTAAATCAAAAAAAGGGATGGGCGAAATGTGTAAAAGAAATATAAAGTGATGTAGTGGTTAAGGGAAGGGTAGTTAAAGGGGAGATGGGAAGTGGGGTAGGGGGTTAATGAAAGGGGTAATTAAGGAAAATGGGGATATGGGGGGTTAATGAAATAAAAGAAAAATGTGAATGTGTTCGTATCAAATAAAAGTGCTTGTGTTTGTGTGTATAATCTAATGTGTGTTAATTAACTAATGTATGGATGTGTGTGTGTTCCTAATATTATACAAGGTCTACAATAAGAATATATGAAAATAAAATATCAAACTCTCCACTAACTCTCAAACAACTCTCAAAACCACCAAACTCCTACCAGCGCAACTTGCTCCTGTGTCTTCCTCTGTAGAGGGGATCACAGATAAAGAGCGCAGACGCAAACCATTATTCTTATAGACAGAGGTCGGGTTACCATGGCAATGCACTTGTTATGGCGCGCTTTTGGTCAAATCCTCCATCGGTTGGAAGCGCAAACTTACGGTCGAAAAGAGCGACTGTGCACAACACGCTATCCTTTTGAATGGAAACCTCATACTAAAATAAAGCCGTAAATTACTTTTAGATGTCGGCCGCTTCCGTAGCTCCATTTTTAACGGCTCAATGGAAGGGAGCCCTTAGTAGGGTGACTGTATTATATCAGAAACATCTCTTATACTTTTTTGGTTGTTTCAGGACCATTTGGGGTTGATTGTAATTAAATCCACACACTTTGTTAAAGTCATGTGTTAATAAAATAATGGATCTTTGGGATACATGTTTTGAAGCATAGGTTGACGAGCGTCTTTTTCCTGTAGATGAAGATTCCGTGTAAGAATCTATTTTTTTTTCTTTCCTCTACATCTTGTATAGCAAACTCAGAGCGATAAATTAAATGTGGATCCTGATCAACTTCACCCATGAGCCATGTACACTTGTCCATCTTTTTTACTATTGAGGTAGTAGTTGATAAATTTTTCCAGATGATGCATTTTTACTCTAGCATTTTCAGTTTGTATCTTAGTATTCAGTGTCCCATAATAAGGGTCAAAGCTGGTGCTTTTGTTAGTAAGTGATATTTGTTCAGTATATTAAAAGGCATCTACATATTGTTTATTAACATGCTGACCACATAACTTACAAATACTACATTGTAGATCTTCCTAGAAAACCCTGAAGTTGCAGGCAATTCTACAACTCTGTGCACTGATTTACTGTCTTTTAAGGAGATAATAAGTTTCTTTGTTTAGACAGCAGTAGCTGATGTAGTGTGAGGATTAGACTGCTGATTGAATAAAGTCGATGATAACAACAGTGTACCGAATCCAGATAGAACAGCTGTATTTTTTAAAATATTTCCTGACACCAGGAGTAGTGTAATAATCCTCTTCTGTAACATGAAGAGAACACATTCTGTATTTTTATTTATTTCTACTATATGTTATACAATTGTTATATGTTATACCATTTCCTGGAGATTGCTTGTATGTTGACCAGCCTTTCCTTACTATAATCTAATATGATCAGGGTTTCTTAGACAACGCAGATAGACCTTATTGTATGTTTAAACATTGTCAAAATTATATATGGTTATACATGGTTATGTATAATTTTTTTTATATATATATATATATATATATATATATATATATATATATATATATATATATATATATATATATATATATATATATATATATATATATATATACAAAACATGGAAGGGAACTGCACTCCAAGACCGGATCAGGTACACATCCTGTGACTCAGTAACATCCAGCCCTGGGTGCTAAATAGCACTCCAAAAAAGCTGTGATGTCACCAGAGCCACAGGCAGTTAACCCCAGTCCGGAATGGGTGCAAGAAACAAGGGAGATTACAAATAAAAAGTAATACAACACATAGAAACACCCAACACTCACCAGCTAGCTCACAGCTAAGGTAAAATCACAACTGGAAAGGTTAGTCACTGCATCTGGCCAAATGGGAAAGCTCAGGCACCACGTCAAGGTCCTTTCCATCGCCTGAGTCCCTAACACAGCCACACCATCATGCGAGCTCACAAAGCCAAACAAACTGAGAACAAAGAAGGGGTGCACAGGTGGCTGTAATCACCCATAGAAAATACAAAACATGGAAAGGAACTGCACTCCAAGACCGGATCAGGTACACATCCTGTGACTCAGTAACATCCAGCCCTGGGTGCTAAATAGCACTCCAAAAAAGCTGTGATGTCACCAGAGCCACAGGCAGTTAACCCCAGTCCAGAATGAGTGCAAGAAACAAGGGAGATTACAAATGAGTGTTAGGGACTCAGGCGATGGAAAGGACCTTGACGTGGTGCCTGAGCTTTCCCATTTGGCCAGATGCGGTGACTAACCTTTCCAGTTGTGATTTTATCTTAGCTGTGAGCTAGCTGGTGAGTGCTGGGTGTTTCTATGTGTTGTATTACTTTTTATTTGTAATCTCCCTTGTTTCTTGCACCCATTCCGGACTGGGGTTAACTGCCTGTGGCTCTGGTGACATCACAGCTTTTTTGGAGTGCTATTTAGCACCCAGGGCTGGATGTTACTGAGTCACAGGATGTGTACCTGATCCGGTCTTGGAGTGCAGTTCCCTTCCATGTTTTATATATATATATATATATATATATATATATATATATATATATATATATATATATATATATATATATATATATATATATATATATATATATATATAAAATTATACATAACCATGTATAACCATATATAATTTTGACAATGTTTAAACATACAATAAGGTCTATCTGCGTTGTCTAAGAAACCCTGATCATCGTATTTTCTATGGGTGATTACAGCCACCTGTGCACCCCTTCTTTGTTCTCAGTTTGTTTGGCTTTGTGAGCTCGCATAATGGTGTGGCTGTGTTAGGGACTCAGGCGATGGAAAGGACCTTGACGTGGTGCCTGAGCTTTCCCATTTGGCCAGATGCAGTGACTAACCTTTCCAGTTGTGATTTTATCTTAGCTGTGAGCTAGCTGGTAAGTGCTGGGTGTTTCTATGTGTTGTATATATATATATATATATATATATATATATATATATATATATATATATATATATATATATATATATGTTAAATATGTGAAAAAGGAAAGCACTCTCAAACAGGTGTGTACACATCCTATGTCATAGATAAAATGTACTGCCTGAGGTGTAAAGCAGCCCTCAGAGAACTGTAGTGTTTGCATATACTCAAGGTGACTCATCTAGTAAACCCAATACTTGCTTGTATGCATATGTAAAATTTTATATTTCTTTTTTTTAATTTTAATTTCAATGTTAATCGGGAAGAATTTAACATATGCCCACTGCATAAACATATTATGCCCTGTTGCTCTTATATAAGCACCTCCATCATTAAGGAAAAGTGACAAAGTGACATGCAGCTACTTATAAATTATTTTTTATTTTTGTTAGTTTTTTGTTGACGGGGGATTCATTTTATGACTTGTGTTATAGCAAACTGATGCTGACACCAACCAAAGAGTGGCTTGTTATGAGCAAGATCTAGTTTGTACATTGGTGTCAACTTAGGAGAACTATAAGGCTGTACAGGGGCCCTGTGTCCGAAGTTATGAGCTATATTAATGTTA